>NC_051451.1:1909144-1928116 GCF_001649575.2 Kryptolebias marmoratus | reverse complement strand
AGAGTCCCCAAGGGTCAAGGATTAGCCCTTTGGAGTTCAACGTCACAAGGTCAAAGTTCAAGGTCGCAACAGCACACATGCTCTAACACTAGAACCGTTCAACGTAGGAAGGTGAAACTTCAGAACAAGCAACAGGAGTCGTAACGATCCGGACTGAAGGCGTTTTCGGACGTTTGCCAAGAGCGCCACCTAGTGGAGGTCGCGGGAAGCGCGTGAGAAATGCGCGGGAAGTGAGCCAGAGCGAAGAGGGCGGTCGCCAGGGTTCCCGCGGTCGCAATAGGCCGAAGCGGCGCTAAGCTGCGAGGGCCGTCCAACGCTGCTCGCAGCTTTAATTAAACTTGTTTTTTCTCTCATTGCTGTGGTCAAAGCAGACATCCATTAACTTAGAGTGTTTCTTATTTTGGTAAATAACGGTGAAGATTAGTGAAGAAGATTAGTCAGAATTTTTTTTTAATTCTCTGCAGTCCTTAATCCAACAATCAAAGGCTCGATATCCAACCTAATAAAAACCTCTGGTAGAGCTGTAAAGCAACAGACTTGTAGTTTTCAACAAATGATGTTACAACTGACAGAGAAAGTTAACTTTAAACCTTTGAACTGGTTTGGAAATCATTGGAAACTGCTTATATGCCATTATTGGAGTTTATTCACCGTAAAGAGAATATTTGCTTCAGTGGTGGAGGGTTATTGTTACCGTATGATGTGAGTTGAGAAAAATATAATTTATCCACAGGAACCCGTCATGAATGTAGGTGTTTTTGGTTCTTTGTTTGTGGGTTTTAGTTCATGTCTTGTCACTATTCACCTTCCCAGTAATGTTCCAGTCACGCCTGCCACGCCCACCTCACCTGATCCTCGTCATGTCCACAGCTGCAACCCATAATCATCCCTCAGCCTTTAAACCCGGTCTCTGTCTCTCCATTCTCACTGGGTCATTCCGTTCCCTTTGTTGTCGTCATGCTCTTCGTTTTCCATGCTCTACCAGTGAATGCTCTACCATTTTGGATAATGTAGTTTGTATTTGTTTTTCTTTGCTGCCACGCCAGCCTTTTGTTTTTGTTTATTTTACTTGAATAAATTACTTTTCTTTAAAAAGAAGGATGAGTCTGCGCTCTGGGTTCGCCTCCGTCTCCCCGCCTACTGACAGAACCTTGTTTGTCTTCCATCCAAACTGTCTTTTTTTATTTATTACAGACTAGACTTCGGTTTTCTCCAATTTGTGGTTATTTAACACCAATTAGTAAAAAAAAAAAAAAAAGTTCATAGTTCATCTTACTAACTAGTTCATGAAAATAGAATCATTTGACTTGAAATACACTTTCTTTCAATGTTTAACATTTAAACAAAAAACTAATTTTCTTAGTTGCCTTTAAGAGAAAATAGGGCAAATCGTCTGAACCCCCCTGGCAGCGGGGGGGCAATGAGACTTCCTGCTGACAGGATTTATGTTAAATCTATGAACAAATACAATAACTGCAAATAAGTCAAAAACTGAGATTAAAGCACAAAAAAACATTTTTAACTTTCATTTAAATTTCTCAAAATAATAAAAAAATACACAGAACTAAACAATACACAGTAAGTAATTAAGTACTTCACATTGTTTATTAGGAGGAACTGCTTTGTGGGGCTAATTTTATTTATTTATTTTTTTGTGGGGCCGTGCCTGCACGGATACCACAGTGTTGTAAACAGAGTACAAGTACACATACTTACATTTCAGTACTTGCTGATACCGAGTACCAACAAGAGTACTAATCAGTGATGTGTGGTCAGATGAGGCACAATGGGAAATAATAACATGAAACCATGCAACAGTAAAATAAAACTAATAATATTTATGGTTATGTTATGTTTATAGGTTTATAGGTGATGTTTTCAGCAGTGTTGGATTGTTTGTCTGCAGGAAGATTTAAAAACTAAAGGAACAGATTCTGATTTGCAGGAAATGCTGGGGTTGCCTAAAAAAACCAAACAGTTAATTGACCTGAATCATCACCAAAGTTTAGGCTCCTTTTAACGACTCCGTGGCCTTGATGGAGGTTTGCGCTCTCTCTTGCCACGGCACCCTTCAGCACACATCACTGGCACTAATAAATGTCGTACGATCACTGAAAATGTGTTTGAAAACCAGTAGGGAGTGTCGGGAGGCTTGAGCTCATATATTCCCTCTTCCTGTGCTGGTAGTAGAGAACTGAACTTGTTTTTTGTAGATGCTTATCCAGTTGCTTGTGCTGAAAGTGCCAGATTTCATCTCTCCAGTTGAGCAGAATTTACACTCAGCTTTTACTCTGAAATCCCTCCAAATGGCTTCTTCTTCTTCTGGTGTTTATTGGTGCTTTCAGAGTGCATTACCACCACCAGCTGAGAAGGAATGAGGATTAGGACAGTCAACAACAACAAACCCCCCCTGAAACTCTCCCTCTACAGCTGCGAGGTGATCGTGACAGCAGGAAAGTGGTATCAGTACGATGGAACTGAAACACTTTTTCGAGTGTGAGTGCTGGTACAGGGACCTGTTCTGGAACTGATACCCAATCCTGGTATCAGGACCGGAGCCTCCCTAATAAGGAGTAAACACGTTTGTTACCTTTGCATTCAGCTCATCCACGATGAAGTGACACAATGAAGCTTTGAAGAAATATTCTTTAGCGTTGTACTTCAGCAGAGGATTGTCCATCGTGCTCATTGCAACCTAAAACACACATAAAACACATATTTATGAATTTGTAATGCTAGTTTGATCTTTTATGTATTTAATCTATGGTACTGTGTTTAAATATACGGTTGAGGCTTCTCCACTTTCAGACATATCCCCTTTTTTATAAGGAACAGCACTTTTTCAGCACCTCAGCAGAGACAGGTTGATGTTGTAGCATCTGTAATTTATTATTTAGTTGTAAATATGACAGGGTTTAACTTTTTAAATGTAGAGAAACTGAATCTTCTGCAAAACTGCAGAGTGAATACTGAGCGCTGAATGACTGCTGAAGAAGCTGAAACTGAGTTGTTACAGCTAAAACACTAGCAAAAAATGGCAAAAAGCTAGCTAAATGCCAGAGGGAGCAAAAAGGTAGCTAAAAACTAAAAGCAGCAAAGCACTAGGTAAACACCAAAAGTAACAAATGGTTAGCTAAAAGTTAAAAGTAGCTAAACTGTAGCTAGAAGCGAAAGACTAGTTAAAAGCCAAAAATAACAAGAGGCTACCTAAAAGCTAAAGTAGCAAAAAGCTAAAAGTAGTAAAAGTCAAGCTTAAAGCTAAATATTGCAAAGGCTAGCTAAAAGTATAGCATGCTATCTAAAAGCTAAGAGTAGCAAAAGGCTTACAAAAAGTAACAGAACAGAAAAAAACTAAAAGTAGAAAAATGCTAGCTAAAAGCTAAAAGTAGCAAAAGACAGTTAGAAGATAATAGTGGAAAATGGCTAGCCAGAAAGCTAAAAGTAGCATAATGGTTGCTAAAAGGTCAAAGCAGAAGCAGATTTTAAAGAGAATAATGTTCTTGATGGAACTGAAGAGATCTCAATGGAAAAAACATCTCCTGAAAAAACATACAGCTAAACAATAACAGAAGAAAAAAATCAGAAAAACTGAACCAGTCACATACAGATCAAATGAAATCCTTTGAAATGTTTTATTTGAGACTTTAAAGGCCTGATGTTGATCTCCATGAACCTTATAAAAGTGTTTAAATGGACTTGTTCCCAAAACTGGCTGGTGCCACACGTTACAGCCAGATTAATTTAAGCTAGGCTTACCCCCGACTGCCTTTACACCCTGAGAGCCACAGTCTTACTGCTTTCAGCACCATCTGCCTCCCAAAACATGATTCACACGGTTCTGAACGACTGACCAGGAGCGCAGAACCCCCCCAAGGAGAGGGGTGACACACCAGCCACAGAAAAAACACATAAAACAAAACGCACAAGTAGCAATGAATATTTCACCAACAAAAACCTCATTTTTGGCTTTTTATGCCTCTATAAGCCTTAAAAAATGAAGGAATTTATGTTATCCAGTTTATTACCGCTAGAAGTTAAATTTGAACAAATATTTTCTTTAATAAGTGTATGATTGTCAGATTATTGTTGAATTAATTTCTATCCTTTGTGTTCAGAAGAAAAAAAGATGAAAAGTTATAATAAAGAACCTGTAAGGACCCCACCACCCCAGACCTGTCAAACTTTAGGAGACACAAAATCTGTTTTAAATTATTAAAAAAGATCAAACAAACTCAGGATTAAACATTATTGAGCACTGATTTCTTCCTTTCTATTATGCATTTGACAAGAGAACACCCAACAAGTGAGGATCAAATAATTTTGGTCTCTGTCTTGAATAACCTGCTGCTGTAAATATGGTATTGGACTAAGATCTCCTTCTCTGTCCTGTTGAAGCTGATTTATAGAACAATGTGGAGGTCTAAGCTTGTATGTTGAAAGTCTGTTTTGCTCCAGAATATTTTGTTTGTGACACATGATTACAAAGATTATTGTGTTTTATGGGAACTGATGGACTGGGGCTCCTAAAACAGTTTTTGTGTGGACGCAAGGCTAAAACTTTAAGAAACATTTACGTATTCACAAAACAGTGAATGTCCGTTTACGTAATCTATATCTATATCAGAGATGGCAGAGGTAACATTAAAACAGAGAAAACACTGAAAAAAGTGGAAGATTTCAGCTAACAGTCTGTGTTAGATACGAGCTGGCTCCAGGTCAGTGGTCAGCACCTGTTCGTAGATTTCGATAGCTTTCTGGTACTGCTCCAGCTGAGCGCTGTAGTGTCCAACCTTCAGGAGACATTTGTTGGCCGAGCTGAAACACAAACCAAAATACTTTTTAGCTTCAATGAGTCACACTCCTGTGCTCATCTACAGAATGTAACAACACATCGCTTTTTCCCTGACCTTATAATTCTAATTCCATTTCTGAGATGATTTATCCCTCTGCTGTAAGGACCTGAAAGTGTGCTACGCTTCTATAGAAGCGTGAGTCAGCATTATTTATTGGTAACTTAGCTGTAATGATACTCTCGGCTCACAAGAATGAGATGAATTTTAGGGAAAGTTCCTAAATCAAACTAAAGTTGGAAAAAAATCCTTAGACACTCTTGAAGGTTGTGTCAGAAACTCTCCTGGCATCTGATTGTTGAGGAGTCTCTTCAGATGTCAGATACATGAGCTTCTAACTTCTCCTTAAAGCTGTGTGACCTTTGAACTCATTTCTACAAGGGGCCGAAGTTACAAACCTAATCAAGGGCCAACCTTTTGTTTTCTTCTTGGAAAAAGTGATCAATTTGATATGTTTTTCAAAGTTATCTGGAAAGTTTTTAAATGAAAGACTAATATTCCTGTCTGCCTGTTTAAAATCTATTTTTTTTAACAGAAAACATTTAACCACAGGTCATCTAAACAGCTTAAAAAACATTAATGAACATTAAAACATTTAACATGTCACCTGAACACGCCAGAAGAAAACAACCAGATAAACCGGATAAAATCAATTTATTCAAACACTCTGTAGCTGTGATGTTTGTGCGAAGCAATCCCAGAATGCAGACTCAACTCCAAATGAACAAACTGATTTACTTACAAAAAAAAAAAAAAGCTGAGGAGGCAGCAAACAAAAGAAACAAACAATGGAACATGAGGTGGAACACAGGAAGCAGGAACAAGACTGAGGGCAGCAACAGGAAGCAGGGACAATGAACCAGAGGGGATATGATGACCAAGAATTGAATATAAAGGCTGGACTAACAAGGAAATGGAAAACAGGTGAGTGATTACCAACAAGGGAAAGGTACAGATGGGTGTGGCAGGCGGACTGGAAAACTACTGAGCTGAGGGCAGCTGAGGGCAGGTGAATAATGGCACAGGAAGCAGGAGAACTTAGAAACACAACAACATGAAACCAGGCTTAACTACAAAAAAACTAAACACAAGGACTACAAGAATGAAATCAAATACAGAAAAATAACTCAAATCCTGACACTGACAGGTGTTTTGGAACAGGCAATGTTTTTCCAATCTCTTATTGTCCCATTTTGGTGAACCTGTGTGAACACTAGCTTCAGTTTCCTGTTCTTAGCTGACAGGAGTGGCTCCTGGTGTGGTCCTCTGCTGCTCTAACCCATCTTCTTTAAGGCTGAACTGAGATCAAATCTCAAAAAATGGACATTTCATGAAAGTTATTTACTCAAACACATTCACACAACATTCAGGGACCTATTTTTCTGACCTAAAATTTAAATAAACCGTTTTTAGCGTTTAAGTCAAATTGAGGAGTAGAGGTCAAATTTGTCTTTCTTTTAAAATTAAAAATAGTTAAGACTGCTTGTGGCAGAAGCTCCTGTTTTTTTGGCGTGAAGCCACTCCGCTGCATTAGTGAGGGTCGGAGTGGTGCTTCTCTTTGAAGTGATTCGAAACAGAGTTCTGATAGTAATTCCCACCTCGGAGCTTATGGATCCAAATCTGAGGAAGGTTTTATCTTTCAGGAAGCAGAAAAATGAAACTCCAGTGGTATTTTCTGGCCGGTTCGAACAATTAATTCCAATGAACTGAACTATATTGCACCAGTATTCATCCATTCACTGATGAGTGGCTGAATGCTGGGAACCTCAGCGGCTCTGAGGATGTCACACATCAGGGGGTTCATGGAAAAAGCAGAAAACACCTGAGTGGTTTCTTCAATGATTGGTATTTAAAAAAAACAACATAATTTTTTCTTTTTTTGGAAAAATTTTACAATAAGCATATTTTATGATTTTTTTTCAACTGATGTTGGCTTAAAAACACTTTTCAGTTCAGCTTTAAAGTTGGTCATGTTGTGTGTCCAGAGATGTTTTCTGCAGGCCTTCTTTGGAACTTGTAGTAATTTGAGCTACTGCTGTCCATTCTGACCTCTGACATTAACATAATGGTCCACACAAATGCTGCTCACTGGATATTTTCTATTTTTGGACTATTCTCTTTAAGCAGTAGAGATGGTTGTGTATAAATCTCAGTAGATCATCAGTTTCTGTAATACTCAAACCAACCCGTCTGGCACCAACAACCACACCACATTCAAAGTCACTTCAATCCTTTTTTTAACTCCCGTTCTGATGCCCAGTTTGTACTTCAGCAAGTCGTCTTCACCACGCCCACATGCCAAAAAGGCATTGATGGGCTGGTTAGCAACCTGTTTTCACAAACATTTGAAGAAGTAAATCTAAGAAAGTGACTGGTGAGTGTTTGTGTCTTATACCTATTGGATTCCTCTCCCTTGTAGTAATCTGCTGCCTGCTCGTAGTGAGCAATGGCCTAAGAACAAACACAAATGTAAGAAAAACAGACTCAAACAAATCAAATCAAATGTACACAAAAGAGAGTGGTGTTACCTTTTCAATATCCACCAGCTCAGACTCATAAACCTCTGCGATGGTGATGTGATGTTTGGCTGCGATGGTGAACCGACCCTGCAGACACACACAGGCTTTTAATGACGGGACGCTCCCACAGGGAGGGATTTAGTGGCTCAGAGAGCACTTACCATGTCAGTGTAGATGTCGATGGCCTGGTTTAGACAGTTGATAGCCTCTGGAAGGAGACAAGTACAGAGGTAAGGAGTGATATGATAAAGACAAAAAATGACAAGTTCTCTGACAACACTTTAATCTCAGTTTTTTCCCTCTGAGACCGCTAACCTGCTAAACTAAAGTGTTTCATTAAGATCATCACCAAGAAGAAGGAGAGCTCCTAGAACAAAACCCAGATATTATTTTTTCTTGAGAGATACATGAACCCATTTAATATTCCAACGAAACAGTCTCTGAGTGCTGAACGTGAAAAGTTTAAGGAATTCAAAACAGTCACTGTTATAAAGACAACAAATGTGCAAATTACTAAAGAAAGCACATCATTTGCATACAACACACAGTCATAGAAAACAGAAAGTCACCCCTCTGAAATCTAAGGTTTTAGGACATAAAAGTCATATAGACATAACTGTCCCATTAACAGTTCCATTAGGATGCTTCAGGCCCAGGCCTCCCTTAAAAATCGATTTGTAACCTCAGTGAGATTTGCTTGGTAAAATAAAGGTTAATAAAATAAATAATAATAATAAAATAAGGTCTTTCCTGGTTCTAAATGAAATCAAATCTAACCTCAAGTGTACAAATACACACAACTGATTACACCACGTTATTATTTAATAAACAAAAGTAATAAATAAAAAAAAAGAAAAGCTGTGTGTTCCACAGGATTTCAGAGGTTCAGGATCAGCCAGGAGCTGCTGATCAAATGGATCATCAGTAGGATCACCTCTATCAAAGAGTTTTCTTACTTCTGTCAGGTTTATAGCTTTAGTTATCAGTCCTCTGGTACCAGTTAGGTTTTTGTATTTTCTTTTTCTATGGCCAGAGTTCTCCTCTGCTTTCCTGTAATGCTTGCCACACACTTTGGCTACATTTGCTCAAATTAGATTTTTTTGTGTGGTTGTTCTCATTACATTTTAAATGCGACCTCCATCCGACTCCAGTGTGAACAGCCTCCAGTTCCAGAAATTACCCCCATGCTCAGAAGAAGATATGACGTCACACTCTGCACACTGAGGTAACAGAAGTAAATATGGACGCTGCAAGTGTTAGCATGTGTGTATTGATTCTGAAGTTGCTGTCCAGTCGGGGCCAACTGTACATCCAAATGGAGCGCAAATGTTAACGATGACCTTTTTTGGAGCTGTGGCTGCTACCTCTGTTCAGAGGCATGTGTGGAGGCAGAGTAGGAGCCAGGAGTGGTGGAACTTTAACCTGGGGGACCTCCATCCTTTCATCCAACGTAAAAGTCGGAAGAAATGTGACATGAAAGTTCTGATTCAGTACCACATACTAAAAAGTCCTGGATCAGATATGAAACAATCTGATTGTTCACATTCACACTGCGATGAAAAAATCTGATATGTGTCACATAGGGGCAAAAAATGGGGTTGCATTTGCCTGCAGTGTGATTGTAGCCATGTACACCTGTCTCATCCTTAAGTAGTACACGGCTTCTCACTCACTAATCATCCCTCCCAGGAGATTTAAGCTCCATGGCTTTTCTTCACTTGCTGTCAGATCTTCATATACACTACAGGGTTTCCCCCAGAAAAGAGGCTAAGCCTGGTGGTAGGTGGCCGATCGCCGACCGTTCGCCGGCCGACCGACCGGGATTTAGTAAAAAAAATGATTAAAGTTGACAGGAAAGTTGAAAATATGGCTATTTATTATTTGATATTGTAAGATATTTGTATCAAATATTTACACAACTACAGTTTTACAAAAAGGCACTTTTGAAATACTTTTTAAAACAAAAATACAATTAAAATAAATACAAATTGATAGCACCTAATTTTAATCCTAATTTAAGTCACATTTACAAATAAATTGAAGTAACATAAATGAAAAAGTGCAAAGAAGGCACCAACACATGTCTCACTTCCAGGCCAATGAATAACAACAGAGAACTCTGACAGACAGACAGATGCTGTCCTGTACTGTGCTTTTTGTGGCACAGGCTGCATGTTGGATCACTACATGGAACAACAAAACATCTAATGCTGAATTTAATAACATCATTTTACTGTTAATTAGGATACATTAACTCGCATCATATTAATATTTTCACTAAGCACAAAACATGCTTACTGTATTCAGTCTTGTGAAGCCACCCACTGAATTTCAGCTCAACTAACCACTTTTGGTTAAACCCGATAATGTATGTTGCTAACTCCATGTAGCTGAAGGTGTCTCGGCCTCAGGACTCGTTAGAGTCCCACAGGGCTCCGCGAACGGTGCATGGACTTGAGCGCGTGAACCTGAGCGTGCACTGTAGGCGTTTATACTTGGTGCTTACGTCGGTGCAGTATTCTCCAAAAAGACAGGGGGCGTACGCTACGTAACCAGTGGAAATACGGTAAAAAGAGAGCAGATGGTTGTCACATTAAACATGGCTGCACGTATTCAGGAAGAAGATTTCAGCTGTTGTGTTTCTGGCTGTGATACAGAGAGGATGTTTAAACTTAAAGCATTCAGTTTAACCTTCATTGAGTTGTGATTCGCCCATCACAGGACTATTTCAATAAACACTCCTTTTTGTCGGCTGCAGCAGTAATCTCCTTCTGTGAGTTTTGAATCGTTTGATTATCTTTGTGATCTCTCATAGAGGTATCATACAAATGTTGATACAGGCGAACCAGCTCCGCTAGAGCAGCGAAATCATCCATTTTAAACGGAGCGTGGCGCACGCGGTCCATGCGAAGTTACAAAAATGATGATGAACCTTATAGTCCGGTGCGCCTTATATATGACAAAAGTTTGAAAATGGACCATTCATTGACAGTGTGTCTGCGCAGTTACAAAAACTAGGAGGTGCACGACCACACGCCGTGACACCACACGGGACCTTCGCGCAGGGGGCAGGGACAGCGCGATTGTGTCACTGTTGGAGCGCGCACCCTCGCGTGGTGAGTTAGACAAAGGTAGCGGTTTTGGGGGTGTGGGTGGAAAAAAACGTATAAAAAATGACGTATTTATAACAAACAAGCGGAGCTTAGCCTGGCGGTTGGGTCACCATAGCCTGGCGGCCCACTGGGGGAAACCCTGCACTATACTGCCAAAAGTATGCACTCACCCACTTCCATGGACACAGGTGTCGAAAATTAAGCACCCAAGCATAGAGACCGCTTCTACAAACATTTGTAAAACAGTGGGTCGCTCTCAGGAGCTCAGTGAATTCCTGTGTTGATGCCATTTGGGCAATAATTTAGTAGTGAAATTTCCTCCTTACTAAACATTCCACAGTCAGCTGTTAGTGGGATTATAACAACGTGGAGGTGATTGGGGGTGACAGCACCTTGGTCATGAAGTGGTAGGCCATGTAAAACCACAGAGTGGGCTCAGCAGATGCTGAGGAGCATAGAGCACAGAGGTCACCAACATTCTGCAGAGTCAGCAGCTACAGACCTCCAAACTTCAGATTAGCTCAAGAACAGTGAGAGCTTCATGGAATGGGTTTCCATGAGCAGCTGCATCCAAGCCTTANGGGTCCTAGGATTGAACCTTGGGGTACCCCACATGTGACCTTTGACTCATGCTAGTAAGAGTTGTATAATTTATTTTCCAGGTAGAACTTACTATCCAATGAAGCTTGAGGGAAAACAAATACTGAAAGAAATTCTGTCAAGGAATGTCCATGTTTTCCTAAAAACAGAGCCTTTTGTCAAACTCGTTGAGAAGTCTAACTGTCCGTGGTGTTATGGAATATCTCAACTCAAAGACAAAGGCAAGACTGATGTAAGTAGGTTTATTAAAATATGAAAAGGTGTACTGCATGATGTCAGTGTGTGTAATTGCTTTGAGTGTGCACACGTTGGCATAAGTGAATCTTTTGCCCCAAAGGCTTAGATGAAAACGGATGGACAAGACAGCGAGAGCGATGAGAGTATCAGGGGAAGGCATCAGGGTATGAATACTAATAGTATCCTAGATAAGACTTCCATAGAATCTCTCATTTATCCATTGTCCTCACCTGACTCACTTCCTTTGTACTTCTCTTTTTCTTTGCTTTTTAGTTTTCAGCTCTTCTTCAAGCCTCATCTCCTACCTCTACATCTCAGATTCTTCCTTCAGATCATCCTCCTATCTCTCTCAAATGCTCTCTTGATGCAGTTTCTCCCTTCTTTATACCTCATTTTATCTTTTCTGCCTCTGCTTCTCCCATTTTCTTTCTCTTCCTCCATCAGCAAACACATTAGACACGATTGGAGAAAGGGCTTTTTGTTTTAACTCACAGTTACGGATGTGCATACATATCCAGGCCAAAAAATGCCGAAATTACAAATAGAAGTGTGTGGGTTATATGCATTTCTGCCCTGACAGGAAGCTTTACAGCAATCTCCATTGCTGCAGGCCTTACTGAAGAGAGAGTCAGGGAATGTGCTTGCCACTGCAGTAAATGAAGAAAAAAAAAAGAGGAAAGGAGGAAAAAAAATAAGTGCTGCAAAAGTTGCTGAGGCACACAGAAGAGAGGACAAAAAAAGTCCTATCCCTAATTGGAGCTTCTGCTTTTTCCTCTTCTATTGGAGAACCACAGCATGAACCCACTTCTTCTGGTTTTATTTCCAAAAGAAACATTTTAATCCAATGTCTTCATCCATATTTTATATGTTATGTTCCCAGTGTGATACAATTTGTCTTTAAAAACCCTTGAGTGATGACATTTTCAAGTACATTTGTGTCTAAATTAACCTTCTGATAGTGATTCTGCTGTAGCCCCCCCCAATTCAATTTATTTGCATAATCGTCATCACATTTTTGCCAGAAGAATCAGTCTGAATACAGGAACATACAGAACCACTCATAAATGCTGCTTGCTGTGGCAGTAAGTCCTTACTCCAGCTCTTGTCTTTAAAACAAAACATTGGATGATTTATTAAGGTTGAGATAAGCAGAGATAATTTTTCTACTGACATCAATCTGTTCAGGGTTGCAGGAAGGTGGAGCCTGTTCCAGCTTTAATTGGGCAAAAAGCAGGGTTCACCTGGACTTCATCTGGTTGATGATCCATTGTAGCACTATCTCAAAGAAAAGGAAGTAATCACCCTCACTCCTTTATTCAGTGCAGATTCACAAATAAACCTAATGTGTGTCTTTTAACTGGCAAAGACCTACATGAAAAATGATGGATCAGAGAGAAGGCATGAAATACAATGAATGGATGGTTTGGACAGCTCATCAAGGTTGGCCCACCCATAATAATGGATAATGTTAAGCCCTAATAGAATTCTAATGGGTTAATTATAGAAAATGATAAATTGTAGTTATCATGAATAATGAATGAAGACCATAATTTATAATAATGTGGCCTCAAGTGACCATTAAAAAAACCCTATTATTTTAAACTTTTTTATTGTATTTATTTTAACTATTTATTTATTGGCTTGGGAAACTGTGCTTTGCATCAAACTAGTTTAGTTATTAGTTTTTTTTCATCTTCTTTTGTAAAACAGCCTCCTACATACCATCCATTCATCCATCCATTGTCTTCCGCTTATCCGGGGTCGGGTCGCGGGGGCAGCAGCCTAAGCAGGGAGACCCAGACACTTCCCTCTCCCCAGCCACTTGGGCCAGCTCCTCCGGGGGAATCCCAAGGCGTTCCCAGGCCAGCCGAAAAACATAGTCCCTCCAGCGTGTCCTGGGTCTTCCTCTGGGCCTCCTCCCGGTGGGACGTGCCCAGAACNATGCTGAGGAGCATAGAGCACAGAGGTCACCAACATTCTGCAGAGTCAGCAGCTACAGACCTCCATCTTCAGATTAGCTCAAGAACAGTGAGAGCTTCATGGAATGGGTTTCCATGAGCAGCTGCATCCAAGCCTTACATCACCGAGTTCAATGCAAAGCATCAGATGCAGTGGTGTAAAGAACACCACCTCTGGACTGTAGAGCAGCGGAGACATGTTCTCTGGAAGGATGAATCACACTTCTTCCATCTGACAATCCACCCTGCCTCTAACACAGTGATGGCTGAGATAAGCATCAGCTCCCCAGAAAGGAGAAGCGGGTAAAAGAAAGTGGATGGATGGATGGATGGATGGATGGATGGATGGATGGATGGATTGATTGATTATAGGGTGGGGTTGTTTTTCAGGAGTTGGGCTCAGGTGCTTAGTTCCAGTGAAAGGAACTCTGAATGCTTCATACCAAGATATTTTGGACAATTCCATGCTCCCAACTTGTGAGAACAGTTTGGGGATGGCCCCTTCATGTTTCTGTGGCTGATGGTTTGGGCACTTACAGTCATTATGTCGACCATGACCTCCTCTGTAAACCAAAGGATTCTGCAGTAAAATGTGAGGCCATCTGTCTGACAGATGAATCTTGGACCAAACTGGGTCATGATGCAACAGGACAATGATCCCAAACACAGCAGCTGATCTACAACAGAACGGCTGAAAAAGAAAAGAATCAAGAAGCTGCAGTGGTCCAGGTAAAGTCCAGAACCTCAACCTGACTGAAATGCTGTGGTGGGACCTCAGAGAGCTGAGCAGAAACAAATATCTGCAAACATCACTGAACTGAAGCAGTGTTAGAAAGAAGAGTGGGCAAGAATTCCTGTACAGTCATTTGATATACTAATAAAATCCTCCAGAAAACCTGCAGGACAAAGGATTGGATGGGGCTTTGAATGGACCCAATAACTTTTATGGGAAGACCAGACTCATTTAAATTCATCCTCTCACAAACCAGGCATGCTCAGGATGTGAGTGAAAAATCTGACTGTGACACCAAGTCCCAGTGGACATGCAGTGGCCATACTGGGCCAATATGGTGCTATAATGATCACTGACAGCTCCTGTTTCCTCACTTTATTCAGAACTGATGTTATCAGGCTGAGAGGAGTGTCTGGCCCGGGGTGCACCGATGCTTCAATGTTTGACTAGACTAAAAAGAGCGCCAAGCAGACCACCACTACCTAGTCTCTTCATAGCAAACACCAGATCTCAAGGAAATCAAACAGATGAGCTAAGGATAGATTTGTCATTTCGACCAGTCACTAAGAATGTGTGTCTGGCAATTATTAGAGAATCCTGGCTACGTCCTGGTGTCCCTGACAAAGCTACTGAGCAAGCAGGCTACTCCTCACACCCCGGTGACAGGAAGAATGACTCTGGTCAGAGCCACAGTGGTGTCAGACAACAGCTAGTGCAGAAATGACAATATTATAGATCACCATTGGTTACCAAAAATTGAGTTTCTGGCAGTAAAATGCAGACCATTCTATCTGCCTCAGGAGTTTTCTATAGTTATTGTAACAGCTATCTACACACCCTCAGTCGCTAATGCTAAGCTAGCATTGGATTATCTGTTAACTGCCATAAACAAACAACAGAACACGTATCCCAGTGGTGTGGTATAGCTCCCCTTATTAAAAGATTGAAACCCACCACAAACACTGTAGTGAAATGACCCAAAGATGCATCTCAAAACTACAAGACTACTTGAAAGTCCTGACTGGAGCGTTTTCTTTGGCTCAGACCTCAAAACTTACACCACCACTGTTCTTTCCTACATCAGAACCTGCACTGAGATGAGATGACTATGGAGGTGCAGATGTTACGTTCAGGTCAGTGGACAAAGAACGCTAGACTACAGCAAAACACAACCTTAAGCAGACTAAAGCTTTTCTGGAAAGAAGCTTGAGGACAACTTCTCCAACAGAAAACCAACAAAGATGTGGAGGACACCCAACACCTGAAAAGACACAACAGACTCTCGGCTGGCAGAGGAGGAGGAGCTTTGAAACTGCAAAGAGTGATAAAGGAGAAACACCCCCTGATCCTACAATCACAGGAGGTGAGAAGAATGCTGGAAAAGCGCAGGGGCCAGGTGGAATACCAGGAAAAACTATCACACAGTGTGCACACCAACTTGAGGAGGTATTTACAAATATTTTAACTGGTCACTGTCTTGTGTACCAACCTGCCTGAAGTCAGCTGCACCGTCACCTGTTTAAATGATTACAGACAGGTAGCCCCCCACCCCCTCACTCCCTCATCATAAAATGTTTTGAGAAACTGATCCTACAACACATAAATCCAGCCTCCATACCAACTTTGTCCAGAATCCATATGCATACAGAGCACACCAATCCACAGAACGTGCAACAGCTGCCATCCTCTATATACAGCACTCAGACACCTGGACCAGAAGGGCACATGTGTGAGAATACTTTTTAATGAAAATAACAGGCTAATAAACTGGTGCATGGACAATAACCTCACATTCTCACATTCAACATCAAAAGGACAAAAGAACTTATTATTGACTGCAGGAGGAAACATAAAGACCACACTCCTATAAGAGGAGGTGGAGAAGGTTACCAGCTTTAGGTTTCTGGGAACTTCCATCAACAAGGACCGTACACGGACCGTGACCTCCTCCACCCTGGTTAGGAAGGCTAAGCAGCAGCTCTACTTCCTATGCACACTAAAAAAGGAGCACCTGTCTGCAGAGCATAGCCGCTCGGAGCTGCTGCATTGAAAATGTTCTCACATGCTGTTTAACAGCCTCCAAACTGCACAGAGGTGAACAGCAAAAGTCTCAACAGAATCATTAAAAACATCAGAGAAAAAATCAGTGGACTCACACCACCCTCCCTGGAGGACACTTTGAAGATTCACTGCCTTAGCAGAGCTAACATCATCCAGAAGGATCTGCCCCACTCCTGTCATTTCCTGTTTTCTCTGTTCCCCTCTGGGAGGTGCTGGAGAGCACTGAGTGCTGATAAGCAGCTTTTATAACCAAGGAGGTTGGCACTGAGATCCTACCAAGGTCCAAACCCAGGGCTCACCAGGGACAACCCTCACTAACGGACCCCCAAGGACAGCATTAAACAGTGGAAAGCTCCCTTTAAATGCTCAGAATGCACCATTGCTGTGTGGCTATGATTAGTGTCCTTAATAACATAACTCTATGGGTATTCAGGGGTCGATAACAAATCTTATCAGTAAAACTCATACTTCTGTTTTGCTTTTAATTATTTGTACCTCTGCCAAGGAGGTCCTGTTTCCTGTCTGTGTGTCTGTGTGCAAGATTACTTCTAAAGTTATGAAAAAGGGGAAAACATCAAACATGGTACAAGAAACAAGTGATTTCTTGAGCAGAGTCAATTTTGGAAGTGATCTGGTCAAAGGTCAAGGTCAAAGGTCAAGGTCACAGAAAAACTGCATTTACAAATGAACTATTGCAGAGCACTGTGCTGTGTGGTATAAACCATGTGACTGATTAAATATCTTACATATCAATTATTTATGCTAGGTTCACCGTTATATAAACACTAATATTACACACGGGGGGGGGGGACTCCTCCGCACTCATTTGTTGTTCCTAGCAGACACATTATCAAACATGTAGAATCATTCAGCTGAGGTAGCATGCAGTAGCAGCTGCCATGCAACAATAAGCTTGACACTCCTTTATTTGTAGGCTAGTTTATATATTCTTGTACATTTTGTACAATGCTGAAAGTCAAAGACATCTCCACAGAACTTTATTCTCTCTCCTGACTCGCTGACTTCATTCACACACACCCCTCTTACCCTCCTGAAGCCCTCAAAAGACCTGTGACCCCGAGGCCACGGGAGGGTTAACTATCAACAAACCAACAAACCAAACCTGGAAAATTTACCAGAGGAGACGGTTTCATGACCTACCAACCATCAAAGTGCTGACTGGAAGGCTACTGGCTCCTCTACTACTGCTGATACTACTACTACTACTGGTTACTCTCCTCTACTACTGGTTATACTACTCCTACTACTAATTATACTACTGGTTACTCTACTACTGGTTATACTACTACTACTACTGGTTACTCTACTCTAGTACTGGTTACTTTACTATTCCTGACAAACCAACAGGTTGTGAGTCTTTAGTGAATCTGGGTAAAACAGACAAACAGCACTCAGTTAAAAGTTGTTTCATGTCATTTGTGTAATTTATATTTACAGACAAATAACCTGAATCCCTGCAGCCCCCCCCCCCCGAAACCACCTGTAGCTCCGCCCCCGGCCTGCTCACCCTGTGGGTCGGCCTTCTTGTAGGCGTTGCCGGCGTCGACGAAGCTGGTGGCCGAGTCGAGTTTGTTCTGCAGCTGCATGTGGAGCCGAGCGGCCTGGCAGAACGCGTTCCCCGCAGCTGAAACACAAGCAACCACAGTTTGAGGAAATGACACTAACACAATGCTTGGATATATATATGCTCACCAAATATGGTTTTATTTCAAAGTTTTATAACAAAAACCAACAAACAACCATCATGTAAACAGCAGAGCTATTATTGGCACATGTGTTTTATCTGGAACAACTCGTTTATTTGTCCTTTTTTTGCTATTAGACCCTCTGCAGTCTGTTGGGTGGAGTGTGGAAGGATAATGTGATGTGTGTGTGTGTCACTCACCGCTCCAGTTCTTTGCCATCTTAAACATGTTAGCTGCCCGAGCGTACATTTCACAGGCGTCCTCCACCTTATGGTTGCCCCTGTGAAAACACACCTCATGAATGTTGTTTTCCTCCGAGGCATGAGTGTCATCCACTGTCCAAGAGCTCAGAGGATGGCTTCCATCAGTGAATGACTCTCATCTATAACTACACCAAGTGTCTGTAAAACTGGCTGAATTATAGCCACTTTTTTATTTTCTAAGGCCATGTTAAAATGGGTTGGCTCTAAAAGTTCATCAGTTGCAGACAGGAAGTGACTGGAATTAGTTATTATTAGTTATTAATCTTCAACAAAGTTCTCACACTATCTATTTGTGCTCAAAACATATGCTGGGGACTAGTCTCGGCTACTATGACGCCAAATTAAAGGTCAATATCTGAGTTATAGTCATTTTGGTGTTTTTTAAGACCAGTAGGTTTTGGCAGCCATCTTGCATTGGGCTGAGTCCAAAAGTTATTCAGTTTACGATAAACATCCACGGATTACTTTCTGAAAGTTTTATTATTATCCATCCAGTAGTTCATGAGATATTTTGTTAACATAAAGACACAAATACGCAGAAGATATTTAGTGAAAACATCTGGAGATTAAAGCAGCTTTTATATTTCTGAGTGAAGAAACCAAAGAGGAATAAAATGCCCCCCCCCCCGAACTGCCCCCCGTTTCCAGGGCAGAGATCATTAAACATGCTGACGCTCAGTGTGGAGAAGCCACTCTGATGAAAAATAAAATAAATTCATATTATAAGTCATATTATGACTCTCCCCTCCCTGGGCTGCCACCTTATCGTGGTGGAGGGGTTTGAGTGTCCCAATGATCCTAGGAGCTATGCTGTCAGGGGCTTCATGCCCCTAGTAGGGTCACCCAAGGCAGACAGGTCCTCNGCCGCTTGTATTCGCGATCTCGTTCTTTCGGTCACTACCCAAAGCTCGTGACCATAGATGAGGGTAGGA
>NC_051451.1:1904700-1909044 GCF_001649575.2 Kryptolebias marmoratus | reverse complement strand
ACCAAAATTAACGTCTTCTGCACATCGCCTGCAGCCTGTCAGGTCAAAGTTTTGCATGCTGAAGTTACCACATCAACTTTTAGCTCAAAATGTGTAAAAGTGACGGAGTTACAGACTTTATGTGTTAGCTAAGGTTGATTAGCTGTGGCGGCCATCTTTACTGGTCCTGAATCCAGAAGGTAATCAGTTGTAGACGTACATTCAGTGATTACTTTCTGACAGTTTTGTTAAAATCCGTCCTCTGGTTCACAAGATATTTTGCTAACATGACAGACAACAACACACACACAAGCAGAAACCTGATCAGGCAGAAATCAACCAAACAGTTTGATTTAGGTGAAACTGTTATCTGGATATTTACTGAAAGGTGGACCATAATGTTTGTCCTTTTGTGTGCATTCAACAGCAAAATATCTCAGGAAACTTAAAGTAATCCTTGGCTGTTCATCTACAAGAGATTAACTTTTGGAATCAGTTTATTTTAAGATGGCTGCCACCGCTAGCTGACCTTCACCAACAACCCTGACTGGCTCTAATTCAGTCAGCTTCACAGAAATCCACTCACAGCACGTTCTGCATGGACCAACAGATGGCTCAAGGTCCTGTGAGGTCACACGGAACGTTCTTTTTAAGGTTGAAGGAATGGTAATTCTTTCATTAAAGTCGGAGTTTTAGTATATTCTCATATAATGTCAAATATACGATACAGATTACGCAAAGATTTGTGCATCGTTTTCATCCTCAGCTTATTCTTTCCGGAGAGGGAAATATTTTACAGAACAGTGATTTAGACTAACAGCATTTGGTAGAAATATGTGAGAGGAGAAAGTGCTTTAGAGAGTGCAAAAATAAATGATAGATAGATAGATAGATAGATAGATAGATAGATAGATAGATAGATAGATAGATAGATAGATAGATAGATAGATAGATAGATAGATAGATAGATAGATAGATAGATAGATAGATAGATAGATAGATAGATAGATAGATAGATAGATAGATAGATAGATAGATAGAAGTCATGCAAATCTTTCAGTTGTGTGTCAGAACAACAGATGGTCAAACAAAAGACTAAATGATTTCTGATTAAATGTCAAAGTACAACAATGTGCATGCTTAAATTACATTTTTAAAAAACTGCCATTGAAAAGTGAAGTAACAGTCCTCCTGCTCTGGATGTCTTGTCCTTCATCCGTTTTCGTCCCCTTCAGTCCTCCTCTGACAGGGTTTCGTGCGGAGTGGTGGGGCGGGACTTGCTGCGAGCTCTGCCCTCCATCTTCCTGTCCTGCAGGAAGTCGTGAATCTCTCCAGGCAAACGCTGGAACTTCTCTTGGAACTCTGAGTCCACGGCCGCCTGCAGCTGGAGAACAAGCCACACAGCAGAAATGATGTCCTGCCCAACAAGCTGAGAGTTTTGAGAAAGACTGACGCTGCAGTGGGGGAGGAGGCGCAGCTCATTTAGGAGGTGAGTCAAGAAGAGAGCGTGCTTGCAAAACAGAATGGTCAAATATTTGAAGGGGGATATAACAGGATTTTAAAACATTTTCACTTTTTAATTGTATAAGGATGATAGTTCATAATACTAATATTTCCATGACATAAATGGAGGAATATGTAAAAAAAAAAGTCAAAGAAACAGGTTTTTAGTTGGCGAACATGAGAAAGGACGTGTCTTACAGGTGCTCTGCTAGAATGTGATGAAAATATATTTTAATTAACACTTTGAATATGTCCACTGCTTGCTACGACTGATCAGAACCTCTACGTCCTCACACCCATATCTGGATAAACGTCACGTATTTAGGCTCCAGATGGTGGTTCGAGCTGCGACAGTGAATCATGAAGCTCCGTGTAGCCATAAAAACCCAGCTGAGCTCAGAGCTGTCTCTGAGTAGATTCAGGCAGCTACACCCAGGACAAATAGCACCACAAAACAACAAAACCCTCCATTTTCTCCACTTTTTTTCATTCTTTGGCCTGTGTATTTAGTGTGTCTCCGTTCCTCTCTCCTGGAGATGAAGCCTTGTTGATACTGGTTGATGTGCCCTGTCCTGTGACTTCATCAGTCGGTGAGACTTCTCATCCTCACTCCTCCATCCTATACTGCTGGGTGGAGGAAACCAGCTGCAAACACTGGCTACACAGCAGTTTGGCTTGTTCCACATTACTGTGTAGAGAATGGTCTTATTTTGGCTTTAAAACCGTCTGATTCCTGTACAAATCAACTTCATAGATCTGGAGGCCATCTTCAGAGTGAGACTGCAGCGTAGCAGAGCTTTCAAAGTGTCATCACTCCATATATGTTAGTGCAGCTTCACTTTAACGTGGACCTGCCCCTCCAAAGGCTTTTAGTGCTTCTAAAAACTGCATTCAGGTATTACAATCAAAATGAACAGGCCTACTGCGAAACAAAATATGATGGTACATGGACTTCAATAAGTCTATTTTATCATTTTCATGATCATTTGGAGCAAAAACAGAAATTAAAACTACAAATATGAATAAATACACAGCCCTAGTTAAGAGTGGGGTGACTGTTAGGACCTGGGTACAGTTGTGGAAAAACAACTTAATTTAGACCTGAACACAACTGACTGTAACCTGGAAGAAGGGCCTGCAGAAATGACATAGTTTCACTCTAATTCAAAGTTTTTAAAGTAGACAAAACAACAAAACACTGACTTTTTATTTTATTTTATTTTCTACAAATCAGTCATAGAGTTTATTTGAACTTGCTGCCTTGCCTCCTGGTTTGGTAACCAGTGTTGTGAATGCAGACTGCATGCAGCAGCTGCCTGTCAGAAATCTGAAACAAAACTTCGTAAGGAAGGCAAGGTCACTTCTAGCCTGAAATGACCACGTTTTATGGAAAAAACTTGTTCTAATCCCATCTGGTGGAAAGTACAGGCTACCATAAGAGCAATATATAATGCAATAGATACACATTTACACTTGTTCCAAGTCAAATAATTGCACTTAATCATATATCTAAATCCTTTTTAGCACAGTATCATTTTTTCCTGATATTTCAGGAGAATGTTTGTGGCTGAACGTGGTCACTGGTCCAAATAAATGTAACATACATTTAAATGCCAAATCATTTGAGAAGAGAAAGTGCTGCATTTCACAAAGGTCAGAAATGAGATTAAAGGTAAGTTTCACCTTCAGTCTCTGGTCTTGTATCTCCTGCAGGAGGTCGTTGTGCTGCTCCACCAGCTGATCGTGGCGCTTCGCCTGAGTCTCCTCCAGCTGAAGACAGAGTTTTAGGCAACATTTTACAGCTGGAGAACAACAGAGACACAACTAAAGCCCCTCCAATCCAGATTCTGCATCTGCTGCTCACCCGTTTAATGTTCTGAACCACTTCGTTGACGTAGGACTTATTAATTTCAATTTTCTCCCTGAGACAAAGAAAAACAAGAACATTAGGGTTAAATATTTTTGACTTTTCCTGTCGTGGTTAACTGAATAAATCAGTGCCTGAGACAGAAGATGAAGCAACAGCAGGTGTCTGAAAGTGAAGAAACAGTGAATATGTGTGTGTCTTTATCGTACTCCTCAGCTAGATGTTTCTCTTTAGTCTTCGCCTGGTTGATCTTCTCAGTTCTTCTACGATCCATCTGCCTCTTCAGCTCCTTCTTCTCCCTAAGGAACATGACAGCCACAGTGGAATTTGTTAAAAATACTTTTATTTTTGACAAAACTCATGGCTCACAATAAATTAGATTTCTCCTGAACAAAAAAAAAGAGAATACTTGTAATAATTATCATTATGACACAAATAAAAAGTTATCAGGACCCAGATTAGTTGTTAAGTTTGGTTATAATGAATATTTATGCTTTCTTGTGCATGTTTTCTTGCAAATACGTTGATGTAGATAATCCAGCACATAGCAGCAGGATGTCAGATGCAGGCAGGCAAAGAAGACATGGAACACCATAACCAAGCAGCTGGAATAGTTTACAGGAACATCTGAGCTGAGTATGGACTGGAAGTCCCACAAAGGTGTTGGGTTGGGTTGAGGTTGCAATTAGGCCAGTCAAGTTCTTCCACACCAAACTCATCCATGTCTTTATGGACCTTGCTTTGTGCCCTGGTCCACAGTCATGTTGGAACAGGAAGGGGCCATCCCCAAACTGTTCCCACAAAGTTGGGAGCAGGAAATTGTCCAAAATATCTTGGTATGAAGCATTAAGAGTTCCTTTCACTGGAACTAAGCAGCTGAGCCCAACTCCTGAAAAACAAGCCCACCCTATAATCCATCCATCCATCCATCCATCCATCCATCCATCCATCCATCCATCCATCCATCCATCCATCCATCCATCCATCCATCCATC
>NC_051451.1:1866665-1904447 GCF_001649575.2 Kryptolebias marmoratus | reverse complement strand
TCATGTCTTTGTGCCAGATGTGGGGGTACGGTAGGAGCCATATTGACTTGTCCACTGGAAGTAGTGAAGACTCGTCTGCAGTCATCCTCCATCACTCTTTACGTGTCTGAGGTTCAGCTAAGTACCGTCAATGGGGCCAGCGTGGCCCGGATATCTCCACCAGGCCCCCTGCACTGTCTCAGGTGGGTACTTGACCAGATTTTTGTCTCGTAGTCTTATAAATGCAGTATAGATTTTGTCTACATTATGATATAATCGTGCCCTTGTTCTGTGACTAGGTCTAATACACATTGTTTAAACTCAAAGAAAGACACTGGTTGAGCTATTGTCAGGCTTCGTTTTTCATACGAGCACTCCCAAAAATGTGTGACTCCAGAGTTGTTGTTCTCAGTTGTGGCTGTGTTGTTCTGTGTGACCAGTGTCTCATTGGCAGAACTAACCACTTCCTAAAACTCAACTTTAAAAACTTTACAGTCTGGGTAAACTTGATCACACATTAGTTCCTTTAATATCCATCCACACACACACACACACACACATATATATATATCTATACTATTGTAGGATATTATTTATAATTATGTAAAAGATTAAAGAATCCATGTGATGCTTTCTTGTTTTCTGGTTCCTTTTTTTGCTGCTTGGCATTTATTCATGGAAAGCTCAAAGCTGAACTCCACAACAACAGGAGTTACTTACTTGTCACAGATGTCTTTGAGTTTCTTTATCTGCAGGTTGTGACTCTCCTCAGCTAAACTGGTCAGTCGCTCTGTCAGCTGATACAAACAAAGACAGCCATTTACAGTTATGTTTAGGCCACATGACGTCTGGAGGTCTGTAGCTACTGAATTCTTTTTCAGTGCATTGCATGGTTCTGAAACAACTTAAAAATGTCAAAATCAGTCATAAATTTAATGTTAATTCTGTTGAGGAATGCAGAAGGTGGAAATGTAAAGTGTGGAAGGGCAGCCAGACAGTTTATGGCGTGACTACAACAGAGACAAGAACAAGATGGCTATAATGAAAAATATAAACAGCTCCTGCTTTGAAAGCTACTGTTGGAAGAACTTCAGCTTCTGTAACCATAAAGGGAAAAATTACATTAACAAGAGTTGCACTATATTTAAGTTGTGAAGCTGTTTACACCTGGAGGAGTAAGTAAAATAACTTGGTAGCAACATTTAATACAGTCTGGGACTTACTGGGTAGGTAGTAATTACCCAGTATATGCTGGGTACTTATCCAGTAAGTACCTGGTAAGTACCTGTTAAGTACCAGGTATGAACCTGGTAAGAACCAGGCAGGTACCTGGTACGTACTGGGCTGTATTATGTACTGCTACTGAAAAAACAGCCATTGATTGATGCCAGGAGTAGCGAGTGAGCAACGTGGTGCACTATGGTTCACATTTTGGAACAGGATCCTCCTATGTCAAAGAAGTACTAAAACAGCCATTTCCACACTCTCCAATAGAGCAAAACAAAGTGATGGAAACACTGACAGCAGCAGGTCAGGCAGCTTACACATCTCCTGTCACTGCTCTCAGCATTTTGAGTCCTTTTTTGTTCTCTATGTTCCCAAAAACTTGTTTGAATGAAAACTGTTTTATAGTGCAGTGTTTGTTTCAGGTCTGAGAGAGTCTATGCTCAGAATCAGAGGTGGATTTATACTCCTCTTGCTTCTGTGGTCATGTGACGAATATCACGTTATTTTGTTCTCCCAGGAGCTTCATCAGCCCCTTCTCAACTTGAGGTCCTGGTAGACCTTTTCCCCAAAGGGTTATGGGTCAACTCGTGTGTGACTGGTCAGAACTTTGTTGTGGGCGTGTTTGTGCAGAGCACTGGGTGCTCGGCTGAGAAGCAGCCGGCCGAGGATGTAAAAACATACAGCCATCTTTACAACTGTTTCTGCAAAACTTATAACGACAGTCAAATGGTGAAGATTTTGTGGAATGAGACAACACAATTATTGTGCACAGAGGAGAGCCTGCAGAGACAAAGATGGCTCTTCATAGCTGTGCTGACCAGGAGGACGTTTGCCTTGGATGGGCAGCATGAGGACACGTTCCCTGTGTCCACTGGTCTTTGGGCACTGTCTGTCTCAAAAGGTGGCAGTCTCTTTGAGACGAATTTGCAAATGCCAAAGAGCATTTAGTGTCTCAGTCTGTATAGTGAAAGTGTTGGGTCGTAGTGAGTGAAAGAAAATTTTGTACAGGGACAGAAGAGTGGAGAAGAGAGCTGTTCTGGCTCTGTGGGAGGAGGAAGGAGCTCTGGCTGCAGTTCTCTCACAGCCACGTGACCACAAACAGATTTCTTCCCTGCTTGGGGAGTATAAAGCAGCCTTTAATCTGAAGTATGATTATTGATGCATTGGTAATTGCTTTATAATCGTATTGTAGCCCTCTGAATTGTAATTAAATCAAATCTTGAGGTGCCTAAAGAGTCTCACCCCAATAAGTGTTAGCTCACCGTTTTAATGTGTTCTCTCTGCAGATATTTCTGACTGTAGTACTGTTCCTGCCTCAGAGTCAGGAGCTGCTGCTGCTGCTCGTCTTTCAGCTGCTCCAGACGCTCGTCCTTCTCTCGGTCCGAACCTGAACCCCTAGCAAACACAAAGATTTATATGTCAAACGTACATTTAAATCTGGACGTGATTAAGATTTGTTTCCAGCTCAGGGTGGAAGTGAAAACCTGCTCTTGCTACACTGCCTGGCCGTCTTCTTGTACTTGTTGCCGAAGTCTCGGAGAAGCTCAGAGGTTTTTTTCTGATGTCTCCTCACCAGCTCCTTCAGCTCCTTAAACTGACGTCTCTGCTCCTTCTGGTAAGCCTTGGACTGCTGCAGGCTCTCCAAGGTGCATGCTGGGATCTCTGCCACCACCAAGCGAAAGCACAAGTTAAAGTGTAAAAAGACACAAAACAATTTGACTCACCTTTACACTAAAGTCTCTTAAAGAGCTTGCTACAAAACTAAATTAAATTTATTGAAGGAATGCATATCATGGCAGAGTTTTAAATCAAGATCATCTTATGATGAGAAGGAATGGTCTGAGATCTGTTGTAGTCAAACCTTGTAAATGACATCAGGAGGAATCTCATGCAGTGTTCTGAGATGTCATCTTAAAGGTATGTTATGAATGACTCCCAGCTTCTACCACACCAATTATCTGTGAAACTGATGGGAGTTAGAGCCATTCTTTTGTTTGCTAGTGTTGCTTGGCTGCAGGAGCCATCTTGATTAGCAGTGATTCCAAAAGTTAATCACTTGTAGATGTACAGACAGGGATTACTTTCTGAGAGCTACATTAAAATTTGTTTAGTAATTCAGGAGATTTTTGTTAACTGAAAAACAAGTTTGATGCCAGCAGTTAATGCCAAAGTTTTAAGCAAAGTTGTCACCCAGTGTGTAGTGCTTGGAGTGTGTGTTGTGAAATCAGTTACTGCCACACCAGATTTGAGCTCAGTATCTGTAAAATGAACTAAGTTAGAGTTGTTTCTACCTTTGTTAGCTTTGCTTAGCTGGGGCAACCATCTCCAACTGGAGTGACTCCAACATTTAACCAGTTGTAGATGTACATCCAGAGGTTACTTTCTGAGAGTTTTACTAAAATCTGTCCAGTGGTTCATGAGATTCAAACACAGTATCATCTTTTAGCCTTCAGTGCCAACCAAACCGACCCACATGCTGGAATATCACTCTAACAAATGTTTTAGTTCTGTCTGCTGTTAATTCAACACATATTTATATACAAGGGTTTAATTGTATCTAGCTAAATAATAATGAAGAATTAAAAAAATGATCAGAAGGAATCTTTACCAATTAAAACACTTAACACCAGGTCTTCAGTTTTTGCTGCTGGTTTGCCTCCATCTAAAATCATAAACATCAGAAACATCCCAAAGCATTGTTGTTATTATTAGCTGTAATTATACAAAAAGCACTGGATGGTTGTGTTGTTCTACCTGTGGTTGCTGCTTGCTGATTGGCTGCGGAGGCCTTTGGCGTTGTAGCGATGGGGGTGTGGCCTGCAGGACCAGAGGTGGGGCTGAGCCCATTTTCCAGTGGAGCTGGTCTGTGATCGTTTTTACGCTCTGCGCCGTTATCAGTCTCCTCCTGGAAACCAGAAAGCATTTTTAATAAACCTCTTCATACGTAACTGTTTTGAAAATCAAAAAGGAAACTGTTTCACCTCCGCCTGGGTCTCCTCCTCGCCGTCCTCCAGAGTCAGAGCTGCCAGCTGCTTGGATCTCTGCTCCAGGAGGTTGACGTATCGGATGGGGTTGGACAGAGCCTCGATCACATCTGGAGGGGGATGAAGACACACGTGAGCAGAGCTGCTGGATGTGCACAACAATCACATCGTGTAGATGTTGGTTTGAAAACGGAGCTGAAAAACACTGCAGTCACATCATTAAAATAATCCAGTTTAAAACAATTCATACGCCTGCACAGTGGTGTAAGTCTGTCAACTCAGACATTTAGTCTTTTTTTTTTATCTTGGTATCTTATTGAAGCTTGTGCTGCTGATAAGTATTTTAACAATCATGAAATGATTGTATTATTTTCAGTACAGTCCTGTAGGTGGCGCTAAAGAGCTGAAGAGCATTATCCTCTCATTGTGGACATGATGTCATGTTCATTTTAGACTTTTTCTCTTTTTCCATGTTTGGAAAATCATGGATTGTATAATCACAGATGTATTACACAACATAAAACCTTTTTTGCACAAGTTAGAATTTATTGTGGATTTTCTCCTTCAGGTTTGATTGTGTTGTGCTAAACTGAGATAAGGTTTCATTTATTGGCCCTAAGAGAAGTCCTCAGTAGGTGTAGGGAATATCTGCTTCCAGTTTGATGTTTGATTGTTTTTAAAGTGATATGACCCTCAAGTTATGAAAATATGTAGTAGCCTTGCTTTTCCTTGTTGATAAGTTTGTTGTTTGACAGATTCCACCTCTTAAATCTGCCTCATCCTCAGGATGTATTGGTTGCCTTTTTTTTTAGTAATGAATTGTTAAAAATCAAGAAGCTGTGTCTTTCTGTCTCACTTATGTTTTGGTGGCAGCAGTGGGGTTCCTTGTGTGGTTCTAGCAGCTGAGAATATGACCATAAGAGACAAAAGACTCCCCTAAAAGAAGGGCTGAGAGCAGAGTCACTGCTGGAACATCAAACCTACAGGGCAACGCTCTGAGCGCTCTGAGGTGGGAGGCTTGGGTTTTCTGGCACATGCAGGTTAGACAGACGCTTCAGGATGTGACGTACTTTCACAGAGGGGTCATTTTTACTGCAGGGGTGGGAGGAATTTGGTACTTTCTGCTGCACAGTGCAGAGGCAGGTGGTTCGGTACCTCTTGTTGCATGGAACAGAGAGCAGAACACCAGCAGACGCCTTCATGCTGCAATGTTTCTGACAGGAAGTCTTTGTTTTTCACTCTCTCTCTTTTTTTTGGAAGCAAATTACCAAAATTTAGAAATTTAACAGAATGGACTGGATGATGTGAAGCTTTCCTAAATGAAAGTGAAACACAACACAAATAGAATACATAAAAAATGTGAATAATAATAATGATAATAATCTAAATGTTTAAGATTATTTCTGAGAGCAAGGCCACCACTTTTGTCATATCAGAGGGGAATTTCACTTCAAGAACAATAAGACAATATACACTACAGGCCTGTCTTTAAATTTTATCTTATTTTAGCACAACAAACTGAATTAAATCAACCTGAATGTATTTATTAAGCACATTTAAAAACAACTGCCACTGGCCAAAATGCGTGCATAAAATAGTGAGAAAATAACACCAACAAAGCACAGAGACCATAAACACAAACAATGAAATAAAAACAATTTAAAACTTGGTAAAACACATTACATAGATTGTTAAAAAAATAATAAAATGATGCAAAAATGTCAACTGTCGTGATGTATTAAATGTCAGTGAGTACAAACGTGCTTTATGGTGAGACTTAAAAACACCAAAACCTGAAGGGTCAGCTGGTTCCACAGTTTAGGAGCTGCAGCTGAAAAGGACCAGCCTGGACCTCGGGACAACTAAAGGCTAACAGCAGATCTAAGGGATCTGGTGGGGACATACAGCTGCAGGAGGTCAGACAGATGTGCAGTGGCCTGCCCATCCAGGCCGATATAGATTAACAATAAACCTGAAGGCCGTGAAGGGAAGCCAGCACTGAGGATAGATTTAGTTCATGTTAGAAGATGAGCAGCTGCAGTGAGAGGCTGGCCTGGTTAACACCAACATACAATAATCCAGCTGGGATGGAATAAAACGGAATCACCTGTTCAAAGTCATTAAATGATAAAAATGGTTTCAGTTTTAAAAAGGATATCTTTACTGCTGAACTAATCGGTTTCTCGGGGTTAAAATTTAAATCAAATATCAGCCTCAAATTCTTTATGTGGTATTTTACAAAAAGCTTCATGGTGTCCAGCTCTGTAGGAGAAGCGCTGCAGTTTCTAACATGACCAAAAATAACAACTATTGTCCTCGAAGTTGAGGAAGTTTTGAGCCATCCAAACTTTTATCTTAATGAGGCAGTCAAACAAAGGAACGGCTGCGCTTCAACTGCAGGTAGATCTGAGTGTCTTCCACGTAGGAAGGAAAAGAGCTGTTTAAAGTTTCTGAAGATGGAGCCGAAGGAGAGCATGTAGATGGGAAATAAAATGGGCCAAGAATAGTTTCCTGAGGAGCTCCACATGTGAGAGGGGCAGAGGAGGAAATAGATTCTCCAAGGCTTACAGGTGAGACCTGAACCAGTCTAATGCAGAGATTCAGTCAAAAACTGAAGCTCTGTGGTCAACTGTGTCAAAGGCAGCTGTCAGGTCTGAAAGCAAAAGTTTCCTGAATCAGGAGCAAAAAAAAGATGATTTAAAAAAAAAATGCAGTTTTTGTACTATGAATTTCTTAAAAACCAGACTGAAACCTTTCAAGAATATTTAGTGCTTTTCAAAATGAGTGCAGCTGCACAAACACTATCCTTTCTAAAGTATTTGATCAAAAGTAGGTTCAGAAATTGGCCTGGAATTTGATAGCATAGATGAGTCGAGGTTAGGTTAGGATGTTCCGAACAGGCTGACACACCTGAACTGAGACTGCAGCGACAAAATGCTCACATGTCAGAAACAAAAACCTTAAAAACTAAAAAACAAGTTGGAGCAACATCATTAGGACAGAAGGATGTCTTCATGCTAATCACTATTTTCTCCCCCTGATTAAAACAACAGAACTTCTAATGGTGGCTGAAATCAGCAGCTGCACACACGGACAAGCAAAATGATTTCTGAAGGAAAGTTTTATGGTCAGATGAGACAAAGACTGAGCCACAGTGACGAGTGATGCTTTCAAACTCCAGTTTACTGTAACACCTGTCCAGCATGGTGGTGGTAGCATCATGCTGTAAGGCCGGTGTAGGAAGTAGGACTACCTCCACATTCTTTACCTCACCTCAAATCAGCAGCTAGACAGTTGGAGCTCGGACCCAGACAACCCAAACTGGTTTCTGATTGGATAAAGCAGGCTGACATCAGATGTCTGGAACAGTCTTTCAAAAGCCACAGCCTCATCCTGATTGGAAATTTGTGGACTATGCTTAAAAGTCGGGTCCAACCAATATGAATGAACGCTTCCAACTCCCCCAGGAGTAGTCAAAAATCAGCCAGAATTATCCAGAAGCTTGCTGATGGATTCACAAAGCGGTCCAGGTCCAGCTTGCTACAGGATATTTCACCAAATGTTACTGGGGATGTATGGATATATTTGAGCCTGCATGCATAATTTGGACCCTGTGCAGATTAGAGAAGATTAACAATCAGACCCTCCAGGATTTCGCGATGTTGCGATTGCAACTATTAAAATCAAGCAAACCCTGTGAAATTGCAACTTTTTGCAACTTTGCCGAAAACACTGCAACTTTAACCCAATATTTATTGTTTCTAAAGTGATTCGCCACAGTTTCTGCGGTCTAGTCTCTTTGTGGGTTTGTGTAGTGTGGAATACAAAATAACCCCAAATAACTCAGGAAGAAGACACGTGACGTCACTTCCTGTTAACATCAGAACGCCGGGAGCGTGCAGGAGCAGCGACCGAAGCCAAAATGTGCGCTAATGCTTCACATTTGCCCACAAAGATTTCAGCAAACCAGTTTCCNGTGAGGAGAGCTGCAGACCAGGGACAATCCAGAAATGCTCATGAATGTCAGTTTAGAAGCTATCAAAGTTCTCAAATAAAGCACCTTTTGAGAATGTCAGTGTTTGTTGGTAATTATCTTACAAAACTAGGAAGAATTTTTGGTTTATATATTAAAAGTTATGGTTGTTTATTGATTTTAGTAAAAAAAAAATCACACCTTTTAGGAAAATGCCCCGCAAAAACAGGCATTTCAGCTTGAAACAATCACAAAAATTGCCCATGAAATCCTTGTTTACCTAATTCCTGTTTTTTTTTTTAAATAATTAAAAATATGTTTTATAATCATTTCACCCTGGAAAAAGAATGGCTCAAATAAATCATTAAAACCAATATAATACAACATCCATGGCCACAATGAGTGAATGGAACCGTACATGCTAAAGAAATGTTACGTCACTCTGACCACAGCTGATGTATTGCTAAAAGTCCTTGTGACTGAAAGTTTAAAAATAAATACAGACAGAAGTGAAAACTGTCTTTTGTGCCCTTGAAATCAAAGATTTGGAGCAATATTTGTCAAAAAGTTTACATAAAACCCTGTGAACCTTCTGTTACTCGTATATTTATAGTTTATATAAACTGATCTTGTCCTTTCAGGCGGATACATGTCATGCTGTGTGTGTTATACTTTGTTTCGTTGTGCTTTCATCAAAAAGGACAACTACAGTTTCTACAACACCATTTCAGAGCTTGTTTTCTGATAAACTTTTACCTGCAAAAGTATCTGGAACGTAGTCTTTGACTTCAATGTAAACAAAGATGGCCGGCAAAATTAGACACAGGTTTTTCTCACTCCTCAAGCCGATGTAACGATAACCTGCAACAAACAACAACAACTCAATGAAGCTGATGTAATCAGAGGTTTGGATTATTTTAGAGAGGCAAATATATTACATAAACCTGGCAGGAAGGAAATACCAATGATTCTAGTAACTCTCAGACAAAACAACACTTATTTGACTTCCAGCAGTCTTTGAGCTGAGTGGGTTTCTGAACATCCTGGGAACCAAGATGTGTTTCTCAGAAAATGAGAACATTATTCATCAGAATAATGTGTTAAATTTATCAGTGGCTTTATAGACGTCATGTCCAAAAGAAAGAAAAAAAAAAGATTTGTTTGTAAAAATAGGAAAATACTTTTCCCCAACTGTGTTCCTTTTGAATGTTCGGGCACACTGCCAGCTCAGGTCTGAAAGACAACACCTATCCATCCATTTTTCCTTCTTTTTTCAGCGGTCCTTGTGCGAGAGGCGGGGTTCACTCTGGACGGGTGTCCAGTTCATCATGAGGACACGATACACAGAAAGGCCAGGAGACAAACTGTGAGGAGACAACTCCAACCACTGTGTCACCCAAAAGATGCAACACTTCATAGACACAAGACATAAATATCAAATTATCAGAAGAAATCTTAAATGTTGCCATCGCAGCTTCTGCCTCAAATTCTAGCCTAACTTTGTAATCATGGAAACTAAAAAATTCCCACATTTTGATGTAAAAATATATAAGCGTGAAGAGAACCCAGATGAAAAGAAATGTTAAAATTGCTGCCAGTGGCTCATTATGGTCACCATGGTAACCACACACCTGTGTCTGTCACTCCCTGACATCGCTCTGAAGAGAGGCCAACAGAAACAAACCAAAAAGAAAAGACTCAAACAGTCACTGTGCAGAAATCTTACAAAACCTTGAGCCATGAGGTGCAGAAGACAGGGTTTTACAGTGTTTTATGTAGGAGATCAGACAAGTTCAGAAAAACCCTTTACTTTCCATTTTTATAGATAATAATTTGAGATAAAATAAAAGTTGACAGAAGCTTGGTTGTGCCCTTTTTGTTTTGGATTGGAAAGAAAACCACTTGTGTTATAGCACTGAGAGACACACTGGGTAAAAAAAAACAAAAATGCCCATGTTTTGATGTGTATAGTTTGTACATAAGAGTTGTGGGAGTGCAGAGATTTGTTTACAAAGATTTTGAAATCTTTAGACATTATGAGTATGGGATTGGAGGTTTGTTGCTTCAGGCCACTCAGTCCCGACACAAACACAAACAGACCTCTTCAGGATGAGCGTCAGACTCCAAAGTTTGGTCATCATTTATTGGAGCAGTCAGGGGTCAACAAAAGGCTAGCTCAAAACTAGCAAAATGCTAGCAACAAGCACCAACAAGCTAGCTAAAAGTAACAGAATGGAAGCTAAAAATAGCAAAAGACCAACTAAAAGCTAACTGTAGCAAACCATTAGCTGAAAGCTAAATGTAACAAAGGGCTAGCTAAAAGCTAAAGTAGATTTAAAAAAAAACAATGTCTTTGAAGGAATTGAGATTTTAATGTCTTTCTATGGATTAAATATTTGTAAATTAAAATAATTTTAAAAATCTAAAAGTTACACAAACTAAAAGTCCGTACCCATCTCCAGCTGAGTAGTTTCATTTACAGTATGAAAGGAAGTATGCAGTAATACTTAGACTACAAATAATGTATGGAAATTAAAACAGCAAAACAATCGAGTGAATGCTGACTCAGCATTTACACAATGAAGGTGCCAGCCTACCTGGTCTGATGGCAGACACTGGGATGATTCGGTGGCCTATAAACTTCCCTCCTTCCTCAAAAGCAGCAATTCTCAGTGAGGCCAGAGTGGGTAGAATCACCTTCAGGAGAGAAGTTATCACTCCACTGACAAAAACATTCAAATAAACTTGTTTTTTCTCTGCCACGCCTCACCTTCTTGAAGATGATTGGCTCTTCATCCCACACTGGATTGATGGCGTTGTTGTTCTGGGAGGTTTTAGTCTTCAGAGCTTTCCTCCTGGTGTCCACAGGAAGTCCAAACATCTCCACCTCCACATATACCCCCACTCTCCGTTCAGTCAGAAACTGCCCAGAGATCACCTGAGACACAGAAAAAACCCCAGATACAATTAAAGACCTAGCATTCCTTAAAGTAATGCATATTGCCCACAACGCTTTAGATTTTAGATCATCTAATGTTGAGAAATGAAGGAGTTGTAGCTTGAAAATAAGATTTGGTGTGATCTCATGAGATAACTGTAAAATGTCACACTTAGAGTATGTACTGTGAATTACTCTGTTAGTACCACTAAATTTTAGCTCAATGCCTGTGAAATTGACTAAGTTATAGTAGCTATGTTTGTGTTTGCTAATGTTGACTAGCTGTGGCAGCCAGGATTGTCTCCAACAGTTAGCACTAGTTTTAATCAAAGATCTCATGAAATTAGTATAACTTAAAGTACATTATATTACCAAAAGTATGCACTCATCCATCCAAATCAGTGAATTCAGGTGTTCCAATCCGTGCCATGGCCACAGGTGTATAAAATCAAACACCTAGGCATGCAGACCACTTCTACAAACATTAGTGAAAGAATGGGTCGCTCTCAGGAGCTCAGTGAATTCCAGCATGGTACTGTGATAGGACTCCACCTGTGCAATAAGTCCAGTCATGAAATTTCCTCCTTATTAAACATTCCACAGTCAGCTGTTAGTGGGATTATAACAAAGTGGAAGTGATTGGGAGTGACAGCACCTTGGTCATGAAGTGGTAGGCCATGTAAAACCACAGAGTGGGCTCAGCAGATGCTGAGGAGCATAGAGCACAGAGGTCACCAACATTCTGCAGAGTCAGCAGCTACAGACCTCCATCTTCAGATTAGCTCAAGAACAGTGAGAGCTTCATGGAATGGGTTTCCATGAGCAGCTGCATCCAAGCCTTACATCACCGAGTTCAATGGAAAGCATCAGATGCAGTGGTGTAAAGAACACCACCTCTGGACTGTAGAGCAGCGGAGACATGTTCTCTGGAAGGATGAATCACACTTCTCTGTCTGTCAGTCTGATGGATGAGTCTGAGTTTGGCGGCTGCCAGGAGAACAGTACTTATCTGACTGCATTGTGTCAAGTGTAAAGTTTGGTGGAGGGAGGATTATGGTGTGGGCTTGTTTTTCAGGAGTTGGGCTCAGCTGCTTAGTTCCAGTGAAAGGAACTCTTAATGCTTCATACCAAGACATTTTGGACAATTTCCTGCTCCCAACTTTGTGGGAACAGTTTGGGGATGGCCCCTTCCTGTTCCAACATGACTGTGGACCAGGGCACAAAGCAAGGTCCATAAAGACATGGATGAGTTTGGTGCGGAAGAACTTGACTGGCCTGTACAGAGTCCTGACCTCAACCCAACAGAACACCTTTAGGATGAATTAGAGCGGAGACTGAGAGCCAGGCCTTCTCATCCAACATCACTGTCTGACCTCACAAATGCTTTTCTACAAAAATGGTGAAAAATTCCCATAAACTCTCCTAAAACTTGTGGAAAACCTTCCCAAAAGAGTTGAAGCTGTTATAGGTGCAAAGGGTCAGCCAACATGATATTAAACCCTGTGGATTAATAATGGGATGTTAGTCAAGTCCATATGTGTGTGAAGGGAGGTGAGTGAATTAGTTTGGCTATATACCGTATGTGTTGAGATTGACTTTCAGCTATCTCACTATCTGTAAAACTGACCAAGCTATAGCCATTTTTGTGTTTTCTAAAGTCAGTTGGCTTTGGCAACCATCTTGAATTAGATTGACTCCAAATGTTAATCAACTGTAAATTAAAATCCAAAATTACTTTTTGCATGTTTCATTAAAATTTGTTCGTTGGTTGATGAGATATTTAGCTAACAGACAGACACAGATGTGGGTGAAAACACTATCGCTCCTTGTTTTGGGCTAAATATGCAAATATTCAATGTGAACTCACTCAGTCTCAGTTAGAGAAAATACAATTTTTAAAAGGTACTTTCCCAAACTTCCTCAGGATTTCTCTTTTTCCTTCTACTATGACTTTTAAGATGCTCAAAGATCTTTTGAGTTTAGATGTACCTTCACGGACAGAGTGTTAGCTACGATGCCGTCCACTGTGTTTTCTGTGAACGGGTCAAAGTGTTTGTCTGGACGCCTCATGAACTCGGGTTTCAGCCTGTAGCCGCTCCGACCATTGTACTCAAACATGAAGAGGTTCAGCTGCATGGACAAATCTGAAACACAAAGATTCTTCTGTTACACTTCAAGCTCAACGTCTGGGTTTGAGTTGTTGCTCTTTCTTCCATAGTGGCATGCAGTCACATAATTATGTGTGTTTGTATATATTTGTTTTCAAAATATTTCATGAACCACTGAACAGATTTTTAAAAACTCTTAGAAAGTGGATGTACACCTACGACTGATTACTTTTCACAGCAACCTGATTCAAGATGGCCGCCACAGGTTACTGATTTTGTGATTTTATTGGGATTTGTCATTTTATGAGCACTAACAAACACAACAGTTTGCTTAAAACTTTGGCATGTAAGGTCGCAGAAGATATGAATTTATTCTCCTTATAAAACTGGTTAAGGGATGGGTTACTTTTCAAACTATGCAGAGTGGTGCAACTAAAAGTCTTGAATAACCCAAAAATGTTGGCTGATATTGTAATTTTAAAACAAGCAACAAAAAAGACAGTAGCATTTTGTTTAGGATTTCATGTCTCTAGCTGCTTCACATGTGAACGTATTAAACATTTTAAAAATCTGTTAGTGTCTGACGTATGTGTTTGGAATGACTCTCAGCTACTTCCACACCTAATTGTAGCTTGGTTTCTGTAACATTGACTACATATATCATCATTTTTGTGGTTGGTAAGATCAGTTAGCAGTTTTGGTCAACTTAAATTGGGTTTACTTCAAACAATAATCAGTTGTAGATGTACTTTCAATTAAATTTTTTTCTGAGTTTTATTAAAGTCTTTTTAGTGGTTCATGAGATTTTGCTAAAATATAGACAAACAAACATGCTGCTTGCCTTTCAGGGCGAGCGCCATTCATTTAGCAGCAGAACTTTGGTTAGCAGATATGTGTTTAATTTTATAAAATTTAAACCTACATGTCAAACCAGACTGACTGTAAATATCTATTCCAAATAACACCAACAACTTTGTAGAATTACCAAACATTTTTTTGTTAAATTCCACTGACTGCACCTTTTGCTTGCTTGCCTGCTACAGTTTCTGTACTCATATCTACATTTAGTTACCAATAGTTTGGTAGTTGAGAGCCACCAGTTGACAACCAGCATTCCAGAATAGTTGAGGCATAAAGTTGGACGAGTCCACTCTGGTTCCTTTGGGGTAAATACGACTCAGCTGAGATTTGTTATATCTGTGAACACATGGTTAAGGATATTTACAGAGGTGGTCTTTGCAGATCACTGGATATTTCTATTTTATTAAAGTGGCACTTCTTTCTATCTATCTATCTATCTATCTATCTATCTATCTATCTATCTATCTATCTATCTATCTATCTATCTATCTATCTATCTATCTATCTATCTATCTATCTATCTATCTATCTATCTATCTATCTATCTATCTATCTATCTATCTATCTATCTATCTATCTATCCATCCATCCATCCATCTATCTATCTATCTATCTATCTATCTATCTATCTATCTATCTATCCATCCATCCATCCATCCATCCATGCAGAAGAAGCTTTTATCTGTTGATTCATCTTCTGCTACATCCTACTCACACATACTGTACTTGAACTCCCTCGCTTGAGGTAAAAACTCATCCCCAACGCAGAGGGAGCGTTCCACCTTTTTTTATTTCAGAACCATGGCCTCAGACTTAGAGGAGATGACTCTTATCTCAGCCACTTCACACTTGGCTGTGAACTGCCTCAGTCATGGTATGAAGATGCCATCAGAACCACAACATCTGCAAAAAGCAGCGACAAGACCCTGAGGTTCCCAAACCAGACCCTCTCCTCTCTATGACCGCACCTCACGATCCTGTCCATGAACACCACAAACAGGATTGGAAGCTCATGCATCAAATGGATCTGATCCAAAACATCAATGTAAAGTCTGAAATGATCCAATCCAAAACACTGACTAAAATCCTGATCTTTTTAGTTGCATTCAATGCAGAGCTTTTGTGTTTCTAAAGAATTGCAACAGCACATTAGGCTGAATAGCATAAGTCTACTTGCATGATCACATACTGTATGTCCTGAATGGTGTGGGAACCTTTTATTGATTACACAGAAACACATCAGCCATAAGCTCATGACCTTTAAAATGCCTTCAGTGCAGGCAGACACAAATACTGACAGAAATTGATTTAAAAGTTGCTCAGTGACTCACACGGTTTCTGACATTTATACAAAATAGAAGCATTCAGAGGAAGAAGAACACAGAGTGAAGAAGTGGTTGCCATGGTGTTCTTGCATCTGTGGTATCTGTTGCCAAGGATACTCCACAAACTCCACTGGTGACTTTGTGAGGTGCTCCAAAGCTTTGGTTTCCACAAAAGACGACATGTGGTAACAGCGGGCTGCCTCTACACACACAAAAAATCCACAGCAACACACACATTTCTCAGCAATTATTTTGGTTACATCACTTCCACTTCACCACTTCAAAAATCTCTTTCTCAAATAATTTCACATCTCATTTGATAAAATAAGACCAGACTCAGCATAGCTTTGGTGAATAATAAAGGTCAAAATAATATAGTATTTCTTTCTGATCAAAAGCAGTGAAGGGTAACATAAAACCACAACAATATGGCAGGGTTAGAGCTATCAGGAGGACTCAAACAGTAAGAATCATGACAGTCTTCTCTTACTCTTTGATGCTTCGAAGGAGTTGAACTTGGTTGGCTGGACGTAGTTTACCAGAGTTGACATTTCCTCCGTGGCCACTGCCTCTCGCTCTGCAGAGCCCTGAGATGAACCGCAGCAGAAACAGAGTTTAACAGTACAGCATGCTGAAATGCTGTAATAAACACATCTTTACACGCTCTGAGCCACAGTTTAAACAACAAATATGCAGAACAAAGACGTGATTTTGTTCCTGCGCAGTATTTTGAGATGAGAAACAACAGCAGCAACAGCATAAGCACAGAACTGATTCCAACAAGACATTCAGGCACACTTCCGACAAACAAATACACAGGCAACCCTAAGAGTTAAAAAAAGTTGACTAGACTTCTTTTCTTGTTATTTTAAAGATGGTTTGCTTCTCATCTGAGGAACCTTCTCAATTTAAAGTAAAAAATTGTGAAATTCCAAGCTTTGAAATTTTATGGAGCTTCTCCATTTATGCAAACTGAAATCACTTATAAATCTTGTTTCCTCCCTTCAGAGGGGTCATTACAGCCTTGGTTAGCATGGTCCACATCAGATGTTTTGGTCACATCATAGACATAATCCTAGATCAACCATCCCAACTTCTCTTGCTGTTGGAAATTGAAGCCAGCAGGAACTGTATTATGAAGCTACCCTGTTGTATTTTTGGACCCACTGTTGGTCCACGATGTGATGTGAGGCTTTAAGTCCCACCTACTCCCCAGATAAAATCATAGTGTCACATAAACTTTCTTTTAGGCATGAATAACTAATTACAGCTTAGCATAAAAGTGAAATGCATACTTGAACAAACATCAGCAAGGTAAGAACTACATCAATCAACAAGAGTCAACACTTGAAAAAAGAATATTTTTTTTTTATTTTACCAATAGCAACGTCTTGTTTGTTTACACAGAGAGGGCGGGATTCAAAACTTGTACTGAAATCAGCCGACAGGGAAGCTGGTCCTGTTCTGGCTTCAGCTTCTGAGTCCACCTCCGTGGCCACATTGCCATCTCCCTGAATTCTGAGTGTTTGTGACCAGTGAGCTGGTCACTTATACAGATAATTCTGATAATCATGGCTTATTTGAATCATTTGGAAACCTGTATGCTAGGTTAGCACAATATTTTTTGCCCACCTTGACCCATACCATACCCACATAAACTTACATTGTCTCTATTTTAGCAGCCGTCCCTATGTTCATAACTTGATCTGTGATCTGAAGTGAGGCAGATTTAGACCAGTGTTTAATTAGTTATTATTTATCATTTCTGTAGTTAGACCTGAACATTTGGTGCTGTACACTCAGATGTTTTCTGTCAGAGGAGAGCTCCCTTGCAGGAGGCAAAATACAGTTTTAGAGCTCTTGACGTGAAATCCAAACAGCTATGATGACTATCTGTAGAAATATTTTGTCACACAAATTCATTGAACAAGTTCAAAACACAAGCGCTAAAACTGTGTTTTGCCTAGTGAGATGCTAGCCTAATGACCCTCAGGAGGAAGGAAAGGGAGAGTGATAAGCATGTAAGTTCAGCTCACATAAATAAAGCAAGTCTCTGGAAGTTTTAAAGTTTGGAACTCTGCACTTATCTGTTTGAATTAAGTAAGTTCCTTAGTTGAAAACCAAAACATCTTAAAACAACAAAGAAAGAGAGGTCTTAGGATTTGCCATGACTGATGACTGAGAACCTACAACAGTAAACTGATGAGCACATTCCTAATCTTTTGCATCACCTGCTGCCAAAAGGCAAAAGGCAGGTGATAATGTTTTTGCCTGTATGCATGTACTTGTTTGTCTGTTAGTAAATTGTCTCTTAAATCAAAGGATGACTACAACTATGTTCATATAAAACAATCTTAGTGTAAAAATCTGTCATGAAAGGCAGGAGAGATGTGCATTCCTTTCTTTTATTTGTAGTTGAATTTATTCTTGTATCATACGTACTTTTGAAACTTTATTTCCTCTGTCATATATTATTTTGTGTCCCCATGCTTGCTTTTTTTGTGTAACTGTTTGTGTAGATGCTCAGTCCTCCAAGACACGGCAAATCCTAATAGTTTCAAAACAAGGCAACTGGATTTAGTTTCTGTAGTTGAAGACGTTGTGCCTCTCATCCAAGGAGTTCCAAGCTATTGAAATGCAGTGAGGTGCTCCATTAATGGGATCTGAAACCATTTGCAAATAACTCCACCTCCATTTATTTCTGAGGGTCATTGGGCTCTCTGTAAGCCTGGTTCATAGGGGAGATGTTTTGGTCAAATTCAAGAAGGTGTGAAATAGAGTGAAAATGACTGAGTATCAGCCTTAATCCTCAGTTGTAAGTTTTGGAAAGATAAAACCTTAGGCCTCCTTCTTCTCTGTTCAAGGTTCCTTTTTGTTTTTTGACATAAATGGCTTCCTTCAATTCCTTTCTCAAACCGTCTGTCTTTTCTGTCCAACATAAAGACACTGTTGTCCTCAAAAGAGTGTCTCTAATCCTTGAGGGGTAGGTGCACAGCTGAGTCAGAACTCAATGGGAGGATAAGAAGAACAAATGCAGAAATACTATTATCCCATTTGTTGCTGGAGTATCTGAGAAACTCAGAAGGATTTTCTCCAAACACAACATCCTGGTGCATTTCAGACCTAACAGGACTCTCAGACAGAGACTTGTCCATCCTGAGGACATAACATCCAAACACAAACTGAGCAGAGTTGTGTCTGCAGTTCAGTGCAGTGAAGAATGTTCAGACCTTTATATTGGAGAAACTAAACAACCTCTCCACAGACGCGTGGCTCAACACAGGAGAGCCTATGGCAAGCCGTTTTAACATAAATTCGGTTTACCGCCCTTACATTCCAGATATCTCAAATTGTTTTACGACTAGACGTTTTAGCGATTTAAGATATCTCCAATTATATTTCGACTAGACAAAATACATATTTGAGATATCTCTAATTACATTCTGACTAGTCGAAATGACGTCAGATTTACCATTGACTTGAATGGAGACTTCAATTCAAGATATCTTAAATGAATTACTGACTATCTGAAATACAGATTTCAGATATCTTCAATTAAATTATGACTAGTCATAAAGTAAATTCAAGATATCTTGATTTTAGTTTTGACTAGTCATAATTCTAATTAAAGATATCTCGAATTACTCCATAATTCAAGATATCTTAAATGTATTTTTGGATAGGAGAAATGTTATTTTGACTAGTGAAAACTAAATTATAGATATCTTAAAAGCAAATAACGACTAGACAAAACTAAATTAAAGATATCTTGAATTGTAATTTTGACTAGTCAAAATTCATTTTAAGATATCTCTAATTGAATTAGAGATATCTTAAATTATTCGGCTTTTCCATTTAAGATATCTTAAATTGACATTTCGACTAGTCAGAATGACTTCATTGATATCTCGAATTAGTATTCTGTCTAGTCAAAACGTCATAAATCTACGTAGCATTTTGGCGGACAGTGAAGACATTTTATGATTGTGCTATTGGTTAGCAATGTCGGGTCAGTCCAGCTCAAGTCAGTCCGGCTCAAATACTCGTGTTTTTAACACAGTATTTAGCGCTGCAGCTCGTGCTCGACACGAATTAAGAAATTCCGATAATTTATTCTCTGCAACAAGGAGACTTTCAGTTCCTCCAAGCCGTTTTTCAGGGCATTGTGTGTGTCGGCAGAAAGTAAATCAGAAATTCTTTGCAAATTTCTTAAGCATTCTTCAAGTACACGATTTTCGCGTTCTCCGCATATCCCATACTGAAGAGCTCTTTCTATATTGTGACACTTTCTTACAATTTTGTCCAAAACTGCCAGCGCCATTGTTCAGGCAATTGTTCGGACAGCTCATTAGAACCAAAGAGGGGCTTACACGCAATGTCTGGCTTCAGATATCTAAAATTGTAATTCTGACTAGTCATAATTACGTTTAAGATATCTTGAATTGATGTGTGACCCGTCAAATGACAAATCCGGTGACGTCATTCGAGATATCTTGAAAGGAATTTTGACTCGTCAAAATGTAGTTGAAGATATCTTGAGTTATTATTATTACTAGTCATAATGTAAATACAGATATCTTAAATTACCATTCCGGATAATCAAAATGTAGTGTTGTCTAGTCAAAATGCATTTTTAGATATCTAGAATGTAATTATGGATAGTCAGACGAAACCAAATTTATGTTAAAACGGCTTGCCATAGAGAGCCACCTCTTCAGGACAGGACTCAGCTGTCCACCTGCACCTGAAGGGAGACTAGACACACTTTTCAGGACAACATTGCTCAGATTTTGGACAGAGAAGATAGATGGTTTGTGAGGGGGGCCAAAGGAAGAAAAGGGATGGAGCGGGAGTAATTTGCATGTGATTTCAGCTCACATTAACAGAGCCATTTACTGCATTTTAAAAGCTTGGAACTCCACAACTTTTGTTTGAATTGAAAAAGCTCCTCAGATGAAAAGCAAAGCATGTTCAACTATAGAAACAAAGTTACTTTGTTTTTTAAATATGAGGATTTGCCATGTCTGGTATGACTGAAAATCTACACAACAATATTGCTTTGCACTTTGGGAAGAACACCCTAGGAGCACTGTAGGAGTAGAAGAAAATGTAAACTAGTAGACTACAAGAATCATCTCCACTTCAGCCTGAAATGCAGATAACAAAGACTCATCCCGACCAACATGGAACTCAGCTCTGCTGTTAAAGCCTGTAGAGAAGAAGAGACACTCCTGAAAGCGCAGAACAAAATAAAACAGATCCACTTCACTCACAGAATTGACTAATCACTATACAAGAACCAGAGGATGCTGCCAGTTTGGATATTCCGGGCCAGTGGATAAAGATTTGTTGGACAGGATGCTGACACACCAGGGAAGGACATTCTGGAGAAACAACTGAACAACTGCCATTTCTCAACAAGAAATACCTGCTGTGGAACTAAGCACTGACACTAAATCCATTATTAGGAACAACAAACTGACAGAAACAGAGGCAGAACAACTCAGAATGAAGGGTGCCAAGCTGCCTCCTTCAAATCTTACACCACAAGAAAGTAACACTATAACACCTCTCAGTCAGAACCAAACCATCACTATTTTGCCATCAGACAAAGGAAGATGCACAGTGGTGTTCAACATCTTTGAATACCAGGAAAAAATAACTACATTACTGAGAAAGAGCCCCACCTTTGAGACCTTGAAGAGGAATCCAACAAGCAGCTACAAGGTCACAGACTCCCCAAAAACTTGAAAAGGACAAAGTCTTCAATCGATCATCTTACCACAGATTATACCCACGGAAGCCACTCCATGTTTATATGGACTTCCTAAAATACACAAGAAGGAACAGCACTCAGACCCACCGTCAGCAGCTAAAACTCAGTGACATATAATATTGTAAAACATCTTGCTGGTATTTTAGCTCCTCTGATAGGAAACACACCACATCACATAGAGAACTTCATGGGTTTTGCAAACAAAGTTCAACATTTGACGCTGGCTCCAGGAGAAACCCTGTATCATTTGGTGTCACTCCACTTTTCACTTGCATACCTACATCCGAAGCAGTGGAAACCACCAGAAACGACTTCAGCAAGATAATGATCTAAACAGGACCAATTTTACCCCAGATCAGGTCTGACCATGCTGGACGTCCGTCTTTCCACCACTTATTTCAAATATAATGACAGTTTTTACAGACAGAAGCATGGTTGTGTCATGAGATCTACAGTGTCACCCTTTGTGACCAGTCTCTACATGGAGGAAGTAGAAAAGAGAGCCATGAACTCCCTCGAGGGAACAACACCGAGTCACTGGTTCAGATATGTGAACGATACCTGAGTCAAAAATGAAAGTAGAAGCTTTCACCAGACAAATCATCTCTGTTGACAACATCAAGTTCACCAGAGAGGATACCAAGAACAACAAGCTGCCTTTTTTTGGACTGTTTGCTGCACATGGAAAGAGATGGAGATCTAAATATTGCAGTTTACAGGAAAGCATCCCACACAGAATACATCTGGTTTGACTGAACACAAACTTTCTGTCATCAGAACTCTACAGTATCGGGCCAAACATGTCCCCACGAGGACAGAAGGGAAGGAAAAGGAACAGAAACACATCAAAAAAGCTCTCCAAACATGTGGATATCTTAACTGGGCTTTTGTGAAATCAGCCAGGAAATCTGGAAAACCCTCCACAGAACTGAACAGGGAGGATAAGAAGAACAAACACAGAAGAATATGTTGCTGGAGTATCTGAGAAACTCAGAAGGCTTTTCTCCGAACACAACATCCAGGTACATTTCAAATATAACAAGACTCTCAGACAGAGACTGGTCCATCCAAAGGACAAAACACCCAAACAAACAGAGAAATGTGGTGTCTGCAGTCCAGACCTCCATATTGGAGAAACCAAACAGCCTCTCCACCGATGCATGGATCAACACAGGAGAGCCAGCTCAGGACAAAACCCAGCTGTGCATCACCTCCTCTGGGAAAAGAGTCACTCTTTTGAGGACCAAAATGTTCATAACTTGGATAAAGAAGACAGATGGTTAGAGAAGGGAGGTAAAGGAAGCCATATAATTTAAATGAGAAAAAACAACTTTAAACAAAGGAGGTCTCAGAATTCAGCTTTCTAAAACTTACAAAGGAGCCTTAAGCCTGATACCCAGTCAGTTTTACTTTAATTGTGACCAAAGCTTCTCTATTGTTAGCTATCCACCAATTCCTCTACTACCACTTATCAGTAGGTGTTCTGAGACCAGACATGATACATAATCTCTTCAGCAAGTTCTGGGTCTGCCCTTGAGTCTCCTCCCCTCTGTGGAGAGACAGGCAAACAAAACCCTAATGATCCTCAAGAGGGAGGGGAGAAAGATTAATCTGCTTGTGAATTTAGCTGCATAAATGGAGCATCTTATGCAGTTTAAAGCTTGGAACCCCCCTCCCCCCCACAAAAAAACTCCCGGATTGGAAGCAAAATGTTTCTATGACAGAAGAGGAAAGCTTTAGGAAGTGGAGAGTTCCCTATAAATGGTTGAATGCTCCATTTCTTTGCTTTGTGACTGGTTTGTGTCCTCATTCACATTATTTTATTTTCTGGGGTTTGTAACAAACAGACTTGTTGGTATAAACTCATACTTTTCTTTTGCCTTACTTTCTTTCTTTTTATTTATTTTATTACATATTTTTGGTGGCTCATCTTTTTTCTTCTGTAACATCACTGACATTATTAATCCATACTTTATTTGGTGATTTGTTTACATTTAATTATGTAAACAAGCTCCTTAAATCTAAAGTAAAGTTTTTTTCATGTCAAATTCCGGATCCCCAACAAGTCTAAGAACCGTATTGGTGATAAGCATAAACTGAGCTAAGGCTAACATCTGAGCTAAACTTCAGATATTATTATTGTTTAAGTGTATGCTTATTTTTGCTTCATATAAAATCTTTTGTCTCTCCAGAGGCAGCTCCATCAAACCTGCTTGATGGCCTCCGGTCCTCACAAAGCTTGTTCAGTGCTGCAGTTTTTCAGGTTAGAAACCTCAAAGTACTACAGCAGGGGTGTCCAATCCTGGTCCTCGAGGGCCACTATCCTGCATGTTTTCCTTGTTTCTCTGCTCCAACACACCTGATTCAGTGGTTAAATCACCTCTTCATGTTCTGCAGAAGCCTGTTAATCACCCACTGATTCAAATCAGGTGTGTTGGAGCAGAGGAACAAGGAAAACATGCAGGATAGTGGCCCTGAGGACCAGGATTGGAGACCACTGTACTACAGCATACCAGAACTCTGGAGCTTTCTCCTTATCCCAGTCTGACATTACGTAACATCTGAAACATGAAAGAGAATCTACATAAACGGTTTGTGTTGGAGATGTGGATGGGAAATATAAGTTGCTTTACTTTGGATGTGTCTGTGTTGCAAAACCAAATGTGTAGGGATGAAAAACAGATTCTGAATGAATATAATCGTTTGTTTCCTTTTAATTAACATTGAACATTAGGTAAGTGTCATTGTGGGGCTAAAGCTTAACTGCACGCACTGAAGACCAAGGAAAAACAAACGAAACACAATGAAACAGTGGGATCATTACAGATGATAAATAAAGAACAACTTCAGAAAACATGAAGCACATTTCATGGCCAAAAGCAGCAAATGTTCACAACAAGATCAACAGTGACACCAACATGTAGAACAAACCAACGAAGCTGTGAAAGCACACATCATGTGTGAACAGTAACAAAGGACGACAGCAGTGAGGGGGACTCTGTCAGCTCCGGATAATGTCACCACTGACCTTTTTACCATCATCATCTTCGTCATCATCATCTTCCTCACTCTCAGCCTCCATCTCTGTTCGAATTAAATAAGTCTTAATTATATCCTTCTCCACTTTCCCTTTTCATTTATCTTTAGGACCAGAATGAAACACCACTCTGTGCATTTGGCTGACAGTAAAGATGGTGAACCCGACCACAAATAAAATACCTTCACATATGAAATGGTTTGCTTTATGTGGAATCGTTTTGAGCATTCAGCATCTTACCTGCAGCAAACATCGGTCAGAGCGACCTCAGTTTGGACAATCAGAGAGATTCTCAGAGAAGTGTAGAGATAACAGCTGCTCAGAGCAGAAACCAATAAAGAGTGAAATTGTGCCAAATGAAATACCTGAAATTCAAGGAGTTTCAAGGAATTAAACTCAAAAACACCTTCAAAAGATACAGGTCTGTGATTTTAAAATACTGTCATGTAATAAAAAATGTCTAAAACTAATTAAAAAATAGTACTACGTTGGTAAATATCTACTTTTTGCTCATTGATGAATCTCTACAGTCACCAACCAATAACCCACAGAGGAGAGCAGCTTCGTTTCTGTTTATAAAGAGCTCAAACTGGGATACATGACAACAAGATGAACTGTCTGACAAACTCCACAGCTTCTTTGTTTTTATGTATTTATTTCCACCTGGCAGTGTTGTGTTCAAGACCACCTAACCCGAGACCAAGACAAGACCAAGACCAGAGTCTATCGAGACCGAGACAAGACCAAGACTTTTAGGGTCCGAGACCAAGTCGAGACCGAGACCGAGGGAAGTCGAGACCGAGTCAAGACCAAGACCAGCGCCAGTATGTGACAATAAAATGTGAAACATGATCAAAATCACTTAAATTGATCTAAAAGACCCACATTCACGTAAAAACACCTAGAGATATTTGACACACAGAATTGGAATAAACATAAACATCTTTATTTAGTACTTCTGTGCAGTAATCACAGAATTTCAAACAATCAAAGTCGATCAAAATAGTATGTTCTCTGCCTTTCATGAACAGTACATTGTTTTTAAATGTGCTATTTCAAAACCATGTGCAAATGTGTAAAACTGAAAAAAATGGCAATAATTTCACTCCTTTTTTCTCAAATGTACAGATTAAAGCTACTTTATATAACTTTTCTTAAATAAATCTGTATCTGTCACCAAGTTGTGACAATATGTTATGAGACAGATAATTTGTTGAAAAAAAGATTGATCTCCTTCACTTCCTCCCTGAGCTACTACTGCCATCTGCAGAAATACAAACCCCACTGAAATACGTGCACAAAAACCTGACTGACTTTTGTCAGTTCTAAGACCATTTTGCTGGATCAGATGTTTTGTTTTTGACCAAGCAGTGCATTTCTCCAGTTAGCACTGGGAACATGGAGAAAAGGCAGAGGAGCTCAATTTTTTCACAGCTTGTCTGTCTGATAACATTCTGTCACAACATAGTGACTTAAATATGTAAAAAAAACTATAACTATAACTATAACTTTTATAAAGATATTTTTTGTTTTATCAAAGTTACATACTGCATCCTTAACTCTGCTGTTGAATGATTGTAGCTACTTATACATAACATACATAATAAAGAAATCTGACATTCAGAGGCCCAACTGCATGTGTTTCAAAAATAAAATTACTCAACTGGAAGCAGTTTCATAATATGCCAAACCTTTAGAAAACTTCAATGGCAAAACTCGAGAACAAGGATAACCATGTAGTTGAACAGTGTTCAGAATAAAGTAGGTGATACATAAAATTAGTTTAAAGTAAGGTTTCATTGCACTTCAGAAAAATTAGAGACTGCAGCATTTTTGCACCTAAACGTGCACGATGGGGTCTCATTACAATGCCTCCTCGACTAAAAACCCTTTCCACTGGTGCAGAGGAGGCAGGGACGGATAGCACTTTCAAAGCCAAATTGTGCAGTTGAGGATATTTGGACTGGTTTTCTCCCCAGAAGGCAAGAGCATTGTCACTGTCACAGTCTTTAATATCATTGAAGTATTTGGTTAATTGGGTTGCAATACTTGAATCCTGGACAGAGGACCTGTGCTTCTTATGTGCCTTGTAGCGTGACAGAAGTCGAGGGCATTTGACTGGTGGTGAATCACTGGTTGGATCCACATTCCTGGCTTCTGAGCACTTATCATCTGTACTGTCCGTCATGTTCTCCACCCCAAGGATCAATGTGTCTGAAAAACACAAACACGATGACTGTGTTAGTTTTCAAGAACTTTGAGTGTACAAGATAATGTTGATGACAAAAGACTATAAATTCCACTTTATGTTTAAGACTTTATGTGCTACAAATTTGAAACATTTTAAGATTTATAATTTTGCAAATAAGACATTTTTTCCAGCAAAGAAAATGCATACCAACCTGTCAGTGTCTTCTTAAGTTCATCTCTGAACTTCTTCACCGACACTGCATTTCCTCTGTTGGTAACATCTAAATCCACCCAGCTTAAGCCAAACTGTGGATCCAGCATGGTAGCAAAGAAGTACACGTCATGGTTAAAAGGTTCCTCTCTTCCGCTGTCTTTGGCCATGTTTGTTTTTGTAAAGATTCCAGAAAATCTTTTCGCCAGAGACTGCTGGAGGGCTCTGACCAACGGCTGGCACTGCATGCGGGTCTCCTCCATCTTGAGGAGGTGTGTGTTCAAGTCCAGCACAGTTGGAACCACCATACTAATAGTCACTGATGTTTCCCCTTGGGTCAGCTCTGTTGCTTCAGCAAATGGAGAAAGGACTACACACAGCTCCTTTAGTTGGTTCCACTCCCGCGCACTGAACACCACATCCTCATAGTCTTTGCTGCACATTTCACTGAGTGATTTGTGTTCTAGAGTTGTAAGGGCCTGTACTTGTTTAAATGTACTGTTCCAACGAGTTGAATTTGCAGCTGGAACACTTTTATTGGTGCCAAATGCAGCCTCAAACTTATCTTTAAATTGCGAGCTGCTATGTAAAAGGGTTGCAAACTTTGATGTTTTTGCTATAGTGCGAGAAATGGTCTTGACCTCCTTCATACCATCATGCACAACTAACTGGAGAGAGTGTGCAAAGCAGGAAAGACGTTCGCCAGATGACCATGGTAAGTCAATGTCTTCCTCTGAATTAATGTCCTCCCACAAGTGCTCGTCATCTAAATTATCCTCTTCACTGTCACTGTCATCAGATTGCTGTTGGGGCATGTGTACTTTAAAAGCACATTTCATATTGGCTGCATTGTCTGTTATGATATAGCTAATTTTGTCACGAATATCATATTCCTCGGTGATTTCCTCAAAGGCAGACGCAATGTGCTCTCCAGTATGCCTCCCTGTAAAACGCCTACAGTCCAGCAGGTAGGATCCAAGTGCATACGAATCTTTAGATTTGTAGCACACATGAGCAGTCACCCCAAGAAAAGAGCGCAGCCTGCGATCAGACCAGAGGTCAGTTGTTAATGACACAGACCGCTGGGTCTTCAGTTTCTCCAAGACAGTTTCCTTGACTTTTCTGACCAATTCTGGAATTCGTCTCTCAGAAACTGTTTTTCTAGAGATAGGTGTGTATTTACTGTCCAGGACTTCAAGAAAGTGTTTAAAGTGCCCATTTTCCACGAGTGAGAGGGGCAGACAACATCCAATGATCAAATCTTGAACAATGGCTTCACTGATGGCTTGCTGCCTTGGCGATTGTGGGCTGTAGAGTTGGACTTTCTGTGTAAATAACGATATTGTTGGCTGTGTGACATCACTCTGTTGCCCTGCCTTGTATTCCAGGAACCTAATAAATAGGACATAGAAATCAGTTTATCTGGTCATATGAACATCAATTACATAAAAAAACAACCTTAAAAATAAGTAGGAACTTTACAAATACATGTCAAATATGTGTAATGTAGTGTTACTGCATAGAAACGCATGTGGGTAAACAAAATGCAAATCAATGGTATTTTGGCCATCACATTTTGAAATGGATAAACAATTTAAATGACTGATATGGTATGAACCCTACAGAGTGAACTGGTAAAATGTTACTTATTGACCTGAAATTGTAAATGGTAACATAAAAATGTGGTCTCTAAAAGTAATTTGCCTATATCCATACAAAGCAACTAATTTAGTAATTTTCATAAGGTGAGACATATCACTTAGTCTCTTCACTCTCTGCTTATATCTATAAACTAGTTCCCACAGCCAAACAACGGAGCATCACCTCCACATCTTATCTTCAATGTCAGGAGCTATATCCAGCTGACATGAACTAAGGTCAATGTAACTTATTATTAACTACATAGCTTTTTGTTGTCTGTCTCATAATTGTTTTTCATAAGAAAAAAAAGAACTTAGGAACAAGTTATTATATGTCCAGTCGACTCAGCCTCTCAAGGTTAACTGTATTTGCTTACTTCCCTTAATAATGTTAATTGTAGGACCAATGCAAGAAAATACTACTTATTTAAGGTTAAGCAAATCAGGTTTGGAACATTAATAAATTATACATATATTTATTTTATTAGGTAGTAATAATGGCTTTAGAGACAGTGGGGTTACTAATACCCACCAGCACAAGCCAGCACATGCTGACGTAACCATTACATTCTGTCATGGTTACTTTAAAAACATAACCATGTAAAGAACGTTAAAGAACGTAACCTTATTATGGTTATTAATAAACATAGGTAGAGATGTCCACATCAGTCTCCTCCTTCATGAAAAGTATTAGACAAGAACCCAAATATATTACGATTATCTATTCAGACTTTTATTTTTGCTCTGCTTCCCCCTATGTGCTGCGATCCACTCATGAAGCCGACAGAATTACGGAGACATATTCAGGAAAGCTGTAATTAAAACAGCGTTGTCCATGAAAAACACAAATCAACACTTCTTTAAATTAAATCAAATCAAATCAATAATGTCCGACATGTTTTCGCCAACACTACTGGTGGCAATAACTTGTGGATCAAGCTAGGTGGCAAATAGCGGATAAGAAAGGAGAACATTCACCCTAAAAGATAAAGTATACATATATAACTTAAGCTAACTTAATATGTGTAGCTCGGTATTAACGTTAGCAATACCGAGAAAATTGCTAACGTTAACTAGCTAGTTTTCCTAGCATCACTTTTACATGTAGCTTACCTTTCTTTGTGCTTTCTTTCAAGGTGTCGATAAAAGTTGGACGTAGTCCCCACCGTCTCTGATAATGAAGAACTGCAGAACTTGCATTGCGCTGTATGCTTTTTTTTCAATGTTGTTTTACAAATATATTCTTTGTGATTTAAATAGCCGAATTTTATAACCGATGATTTGGCCGACATCTCAGACAACCACTTGTGACTTTCAATTGAAGTGCTGCAGCCCGCGCAAGGTGAAAAGGGGTGGGCGGGACAGCAGTTTAAAAAACAACATGCATTTACCAATGAGAATGGTTATTGCTTGGATTTGAATCAGTAGTGCATCCAATAAAAATAAGGATCTTAAAGAAATTGATAATATTCTGACGATTTAGCATTATTTCCACAGTTGCGGTCTTGACCGGTCTTGAAATAAAATGCCGAGTCCTCAGCGCCCGAGACCGAGACAAGACCGAGACCAAATGCGGTCGAGTCCGAGACGAGACCGAGACCATCAAGAAATGGTCTCGAGACCGGACTCGAGACCAAGACCGGATCCGAGAACCACAACACTGCCACCTGGTTCTGTTAACAACAACAGCAATTATTGGACTTTCTGCTTTCAGCATGTCTGGAGTAAAATTCAGTGAGACGTCTAAACTCCAGATGAACTAAAGTCAGATCTGTACTGGGAGTCACGCTTCATTCCTCACTGATTATCTGATTTCTGGGAGGATTAATGAAGCTTGAAGTGTGGTTTCAAATAAGTCCTTCCTGCTTTGGGTCATGTATCCCATCCCTACTAGTTAATCATCTGTTTGGTTTGAGGCTGTCTTGTGTGAGTTTGTTAAAGCTGATGACGGTTCTGGTGACAAGCCCAGTTTGGCGAAATGGTGAAAATCTTTTCTTTTTGATTTGTTTTTTTAAGGTTGTATCAGTGGTTCATTTCATCCTTACTTTGTAATTAGTTTTTCCAAGATTGTTAGAATTTCTTACACAGAAGTTTTTTTTTAAATACTTATTAAAAAATATTTGTTGCTGTTTTTCCTAATCAAATTGTCCTTGTTAGACTGTATTTTAGTAAACAATTCTTAATGTCAGTCAGTACCTTCCTTTTGTTCCCTTTTCTTAACTCAAACAAGAAGCCCTAACAGGAACTCCTAACAGCACATACCTGTGTGATGTTATCTTCAGTTAACTTATATAATGAGGAAACCAAACGCACCCCCACATCAGCTTTAAGCATTAAAGATGAACAGCTGAATGTGGACTGATAATGTCTGCAGTACCACTGATGTGAAGGACAGAAGGAGTGTAGTTTGAGCTGCGGTGGTCTGGAGTTTAATTCTTCCTGAGGGGCAGATTGAGTCCTGCTCCTGTCTGCCTTATTTTTGTTTTCTTGCATCTGAATTTTAAATTTAGACTTTTATCCTTTTTGGCTCATGTTAACGTAAAAAGCAGCATGACGGCTTAGCAGTTAGCACTGTTGCCTCGCAGCAAGAAGGTCCTGGGGTCTGGGGTCTCTCTGTGTGGAGTTTGCACGTTCTCCCCATGTTTGCATGGGTTTTCTCCAGTTTCATGTTAGGCTGCCTTCAGGTCCAGGATCTATGATGTCTATAGGATTTGCCTGGCTAAATAATGGTTAATAAATAAATACATTAATAATAAAATAGATGTAAATATAAACACCCACCCACACCATTTTATAAAAAGTACAGCGTCAGAGGACGATCAGCAGAGTTATTATTAGATCTTTAGATAAACAGATATGAGACAGATGATGGTGGGCAGCAGCCTGTGCTCTACAGCTTTTACTGACTGTTAACTACTGCTGCACTTAGTTACAATCAAACATTTTACTGCTTCATAAACAAGCAACCAGCTCTGCCACCAGGTGAAGGCTGCCAGTTAACCACGTTAAACTTCGCTCTCCTCACTGATGGGACAGCTGACTGCTGCCTGAAGTCCCCAAAGTTCATTAAACTAAAGAAAAACAGAAAGGTCCATATGGATCTTGGTTCTCCATGTTTTCTGGTGGGTGGTCCATGGCTGCCAACAACAGTTACTGCAGGATCAACAAACCTGGATTTCTTCACAAAAAACCTTCAATATATAATTTCCCTCCTTTGGAGAAAAGTTCTGACTTGTTCATGGAGGTCCTAACTGTTCTGTTTCCATTTTTCTTCATTAAATTTCCTCAACAACACAGTCAAACCGCTCAGAGCCGTGTTGATTTTGATCATAAATGGTAGCTTCACGTAGTTGGGTAAACTTTGTGACATGTATGGTGAAAGCATGCAGGTGGAGCTTGCTCTTCCAGATAACCAAGGCTTCTTTTTGTGTGCATGGCTTGCAAAGCTGTATTCTAGGCTGGGCACTTACATCATTCCTCCCTTGGCCCACTTTGTACCCACTTTGGCAACCACCTCCATGTTTATGATTTCATTTACTGGAGTACACGCCCCCATAAAATGCTGCTGGCCGTAATAAACATTAAACAATATATTTAAGTAAGCAAGAAATATATAGAAATTTCTAGGGCTTTGAGGACCACAGGAAATAATTATCACCTGCTGCTGAAAAGCAAAGGCAGATGATTATGGTTTTGCTTGTGTGTGTGTGTGTGTGTGTGTGTGTTCTTATGTCTGTCGTTACCAAAAAATCTCATGAACCACTGAAAAGATTGTAATGAAACTTTGGGTTGACATCTGCAACTGATCAACTTTTGGAGTCAATCTAATTTAAGGTGGTCACTGTATCAACACATGGATGGTTATATCTTGTCTGTTTTACTGATATTGAGCTGAACTTTGATGTGGTAATAGCTGAGGGTCATGCACAACAGATTCTTTGATTGTAACATCTTGCAGTGTTGTACAACATCATTTTTTAAACAGAACAGCTACCACTCCATTATTTCTCAACGTGACATCATTAAACAGTAGTTGCTGATAGCAAAGTGAACAAAAATGTTTTTTAGTCCATTTGTTTTGAAATAGTAAAGTTTCTAAATCTACATCTTGTCCTTTTGGTTCTGACAGAGACATCTTGATGCTTGCAGTGAGTTTAGCTAAAGCTACTTTTGTTATTGATTTCTGTTCATACTCCAGCCTTACGGCCTTTTGCTCAGATCAGATGGATGGGCCAATCAAACAGCTGCTTACAGGTGTACATCTTTACATACACCTCTCTGTTGTCAGGATCTACCAGAGACTACTAACTTAAAATGACACTCGAAGGAACACTGATGTGTATATTTTAACATTATTTTTGTGTATATTGTTAGCATTATTTTCAGACAAGTCAGTTTTGAATTCTGGCAGCTGTGTGGGGGGCAAACAGATTTAAAAAGGGCTGCATCTGGCCCACAGGCCTGCTGTAAGACTTACAAAGACTCAGTGGGGGCAGCAACACCCCCAGAGCTTCTAAAGCTTCACAATCTGATATAGAAGAGGATGAAGCATTGAGCATGTTCAGGGAAAGAGTGTGAATTTAACAGCCAGCACAGCCAGCACAGGCTGAAGATGCTGTCAAGTTATTAAGGTAAGCTCAACTGTTCTTTGACATATTGATCAAAATGTTTTTTCATGAGCTCAATTTATCATTCAAATGCATTTAAACTGTTAGTGTGGACAGGTTTTCTGTCAGAGAAGAGCTCTGGTGCAGCTGTTGTGCTCTTGGGACAGGTTGGAGACACCTGCAGTGAGTATGCAGGTAGTTTGAGAGAAAACTTTCTTTTGAACATTTTTAAATTTGAAGTGAATGTTGCCAGCCATTCTGGACGTTCCCTTGTGAATGTTGTTCACAGTCTAGTGTTTCAGAGCTGCAGATGCTACCGTCAGCAGTCACGATGAGGATAGTTAGTGTAGCTACACAGATGTGGATCCGCAACAAAGTAAACAACAGTCTTAGGCAAAACTAACAAGGTGTCAAAACACCTCATGTAGTGCTCAAAGTTGATACAAGAGTTTTGAGTTTGAGTTGTTTAAGGCTGAAGAAAATGAATCTTGAATGGTTTCTGTTCTGAGGAGCTGTGAGCTACACCCCCCCTGAGACGTCCTCAGATTAGTTTACTGCAGGTAAGATACTGACTGTTCCACAGAACATGAGCTGTCATTTTAATAAGAGTAAACAAAAAGCTTTAAGTCAAATGTAGAAAAAAAAGACTAACTGAAGTTAAAGATCTGCAGAAAGACATGATATGAGCACAAATGTTCAGTTATCGTTAGCTTGTCCAGCAGCAAACCAAACAGCTACGAGAATGTAAAAACCTCAAGATTAGAGCAGAAACCCAAAAGAAGCTTTCAGATGTGTAAACAAGGCTTCACTTTAATGCCTAAAGTTCTACAGAAGTCTGCACCGCAGCACAAATCCTAGTCTGCTCTGATCTTCAGTTCCACACGCAAAAAAACATGTCAATATGGCTCCTTGATTTCCCTCTGCACTTCGTTTTAATTGGTGCTCAGAGCTTTTGATGTCATCTGGGATGTCCATCTCATTATGGAGGCATCCCTGATGAGAGGAATGTGGAGACATCTTAGCGCCACTTTGGCTAAAGCTGAGGTAAATATTTCTATATGAAAGGTGTCTTTAGGCAGATTCATTCTAGTCTCTCAGTTCTCAGGGACAGCCTGCAGGAACAGCTTCATCATCAAATGACACCAGTGACTCATGTTTGTGAGGACAAATATCTGCTGGATGTAAAAACAAATAGGAACATGGACGTCCTTTGGCTCCTGCAGCTGTTGTAGTCTGACAAATCACAAAATGAATTAATGTCCATTTTATATGTTGATTGTTGCAGCTGAATGCATTTCCCTTGTCATTGTGTCATACCTCCTGTGGTGTTGCTAGGAGACACTGGTTCGTTGCTCTGATTGGCAGGTTGGTCAATTAGTCTCTTGGTGTCCGTGTTGTTGGAGGGTTTGTGAGATTTCTTATTCTTGATGAGAATTTTGCCCATCAGCTCCTGAGGACTGGGAAGGGGGACACCGTGCTCCAGCTGCAAACAAATACAACACAAACACTTTAACTACACACAGTTGGAAATGATGTTGCCATCTGTTTTTCTGCTTTTCTTACAGGGTATTTGTCCAGAGGGTCAATTAGCAGCGCGTCCCCAAAAATGGTTCGACAATATTCAGCCATTTTAGCCTGCTGCTTCAAACTGGAAGATAAAACAGAGTGTTTGCTAAGTGCTGAATGGTTCAAGCTAAAATTTACAATCAGCATCGTCATAGCTAAATGTAGCTAGAATTAACAAAATCGTAGCTGAAAGCTAAAATTAGGAAAACATGTAGATAAAAAGAGCAAAACCATAGGTTACAGCTAAAAGTACCTAAATGGAAGCTAAAAGTTAATAGTAGAAAACCTTTAGTTGAAAGCTACAATTATATAGCTAACTACAATTAGCAAAAATATAGCCACAAGATAAATTGACAAACTGAAGATAAAAGGTTCAATTAGTAAAACCGGTGATAAAATCTAAAATTGAAAAACTTAGCTTAAAGTAGCAAAATGCTAGCTGAAAGGTAAAGGCAGTAACATGCTAGCAAAAGCTAAATGTAGCATAAGGATAGCTAAAAGCTTAAAGTGGAAATACTGTAGCTGAAAACTGTAGCATAACACAAAAATAGAGCAAGTATGCTGGAGTGAGGTGAAATTTATTTATATATTTATGTTTTCAGCATCAAGACGATCCACAGCTGAAGCAGATTTCAAAGAGAACAATGTTTCTGATGTAATTAAAGATAATTAAACTTCCACTTCTATGGAAGTTTTACTTTAAGTAAAGTTAAATATTTTGAAAAGTAGGAAAGTTACAAAAAGAAAAAAAGTCACTATTCTGGAATGAGCTGAAGGTTTTGGCACATGAATGGTTAAACAGCAGTGCTGACTCAGCATTCAGACATTAAAGACATAAAAGACATTTAAAGCATCCTCACGAGTCCACGTGGTTTTCAAATGACAGGATGACCGGGAACGGGGAAGTCTTGAACGCGCACTCCGCAATGGCTTCAATCACCTCCTGGGGGAAAAACAAACAAACAAACAATATTTGGTAAATTAGTGAAAGAACATAGATCTAATTTTGTTTATTCCAGATGAAAACTTTAGACGTAGAAGAGTCAGTAAATAAAATGCAGTTTGAAGAAGTGAATCAAACATGGAGAGGCAGCTTTTAAACGATGCTTGTAGTTATTTAAGATCATTCTTTTATATCAGAATTAACTCTACGACTCCAAAGCTGATTGTGAACTGTTTTCTTACAGACACCTGACTCATCACAGTTTAACTACGGTTCAATTTCTATGAAATGCAAAGAAATGAGTTTTTATTAAAATGTGTCATTCTGTTGAAGTCGAAGTAAGTCATAATGCAGCATGCCAGGAGGATATCAGTCTTTCATTGTGAACCTTTTTCACTCACTCCCTGGTTAACTTAATGCTGGAGTTGAATCCCTAACAAAAAGCCTGGGCGTACCTTAAAGGAGATTTCTGATGTCATGGTGAAGCCGTGGGTTATGACAGGTTCCTCCTCAGCTGTTCGTCCTTTCCACACGTCTAATTCGACACAACGACACCCTGCCAGCAACACCTGCCTGTACATCTCTACTGAGGAGCTGCCCGCCAGCTGGCCCGCTGCAGAAACACAAATCAACTCTACAAAACCACCTCTTTGTCACAGGAACATTTTGTCTTTTATAATCTAAATATTGGAACAAACATTTTAAACCAAAGGTAGAACACAGGGAACAAACACTTCTTTTCCGTGGTGCTCAAATAGACACATCTAAACTGAGGAAAGAGGCTTCTGAACACTCAGTACACAACTGGATTATATTAAAAATGAGGTTCTTTTAGAGTAAGATTTAAATTTCCAGTGAACAAACATGACACTGTTTATAGCATGATTATTTATGTTTGGGCTGACACTTTCTGCTGACACAGCAGAAAGCCTCACACCGATCTTCCCCAAGTTTTAAACAAAGAACATCTTATAAAGAGAGGGGATGGAGTTTATAAATGACATATTTCAGTCTCATGCAGTGTTGTAGGAATTGTTAGTCTTCAGAGTGTTGAAGAGGACTCTTGGCTACGACCACATCAAACTTTAACACCATTACTGTATATCTGGCAAAGATACAGTCAGTTTCGGTAGAAACACAGTAATAAAAGTCTCTGTCTCATTCATCCCATTTCATGGCTCAACTCATCTCACCTTCATCCTGTTCTGGTCCCTGTTTATCACCGTTTCTTCTTATTGGATTTTATTTTACAGCATTGATTTTGTTTGTTTTAGTTTCTAATTGTATTTTTTCAATTATCATCTCATCTGTTTCCATTCTTTGGTTTGTTTTAGTCTCATCTCAGCCCTGTATTAAACTGCATTCCATCCATTAACAGTTATCAAAAGTTGAAATGCTTTTGATCTTTTTGTTTTGTTTTGATATAAACAGCTTTCTTCTCAGCAGTTAAATAGAAAAGCTACTCTAAACGTTCAGAACCTAAACAGAACAGGACTGACAGTAAAGGCTGGGGTTTATTGAGCTCATATGAGATGAAATAATAACCGCAGGTCGTCTTTTTGACTTGACTCCAAGCCAACGTTACCATACCTACATACGATGTTCTGTTTTCTCACACTGGTCTACTTAAACACATGACTGATGATGATACTATCCCTAAAAATATCAGTACTTGCTGAAGGATATGTTATAAAAGCTAAAAAAAGTCAGTTATTCTTTTTCTTTCAGTTTGGTGTGATCTCGAAGGCTAGGTACTTTATACCCACTTGCAGTGTAACTACATGCTTTGTTGGTTATTAACTGTGATGTGGGTTCAGATTTACATTTGTAGGGTAACAAAAAGCCATAATATGAAACAGACACAGCTTGTTGGCTGATTCGATGTTCTGCAGAACAATGAATTCATCTCTTGTTCAGGGACCACAGTCATGGTGTATTCTAGGGTCAAACAATACATTATACATCAATAAAAGCCTTCTGTTGCTGCTGCAAATGCAGTCAAAGAGGTTTTCTAAGAAATCCAAGCTCATTGCCTCTGAAAAACTATCACAATTAGCTGAGTGGAGCAGCATGTTCCCCTGACACACTGTGTTTGCAGAATTTAAAAAAATCATTATGTTCAACATATTTGGTTGAGTTGGATTAATAAAAAAAACAATATGTGCTCTTAATTACTCTGTGCTTTCCTGCTGTTTGTACCAGAACTGAGAGAATAAACCTCGAAGCACCTGAGTTCATTTTCTGACAGTCAGGAAATGAAGTTACCTGCTTCCTTAAAAAAAGTTTCTTGGACGGACGGACGGATGGATGGATGGACGGACGGACGGACGGATGGACGGATGGATGGATGGATGGATGGACGGATGGATGGATGGATGGACGGACGGATGGACGGATGGATGGATGGATGGATGGAC
>NC_051451.1:1839185-1866202 GCF_001649575.2 Kryptolebias marmoratus | reverse complement strand
TGGATGGATGGATGGATGGATGGATGGATGGATGGATGGATGGATGGATGGATGGATGGATGGATGGACAGACGGATGGATCTACGTACCTGTGAGGTATGTATTGTGTGATGAATTGATGAAATAGTGGGACAGAGGGAAGCTCATGTCTTCAGACTGGTCCAGTTTCTCCGGTGGGATGACTCCGTTCTCATCACTGGACAGATAACTGGAAAAAGCCTGCAGAGATATGACACCTGACAACATGCATACACAAACACCGTATCATACAACACAGGTGAGACACATCATATTTCACTGCAACAAAAGTTAACACAAACCACTTTTAATCCTTCCAATTTTGATATTTTTGTCAAACATTAAGAGTAACAGTAAATAATACTGCCCAGTATGTACCCAGTACCAATACAGACAGGGCTGTATTATGAAGTACTTAACCAGTATGTGTTGAGTAAATACCATATAAGTACCAGGTACATACCAGGCATGTACCAGACATTTACTTGATATGTACCAGGTATGTACACATTATGTGTCCTGTAAATACCAGGTATGTATCAAACATATATCTGATACTACCAACAAGGTACATACACAGTATGAACCTTATCAAACTAAGTAAACTAAGGGTACCTTAAAGTACCAGATACATAGCAGCTGTAAGACTTATTCCCCTGTACCTATGGGGTACATACCTGTTACTTATAAGGCATGCACATGGTACTTACGGGGCACTTACCGAGTACATACTTGTTATGTACTGAGAAAAGGCCCGGTGGCTGGTACAGCCCGGTCCCTGCAGGGACCAGGCTGTATTATGTACTGCTTACAACTTTCCCTATTTTTGAGCAAAAATATCTTCTAAAAATGTACATGAACACTTTTCAATGTGCAGAATGTAGCGACACCTAGTGGCACAAACTGCCAACTGCAACCAAACACCTTTAACTTCACTGAAACAGCAATGGTTGTGTTTGTGAGCACCTTGCTTTAGTTGTGCTTGGTCTTGTTGGTACCTCTCCATCAGAGAGTGTGTCTGTGTAGGACGAAGAGGAGGGTAGAGGATTTCATTGAGCCTTGGGTCTCTCTGCTTGTTGTTGATGAATTCTGTCATCTGATCCACTGATATTGTCCCGCCGTCACCTCCTCTGCAGAACACATAAGAGTCAGGGCAGAAGTAAATGATTTTAACTTATAAACAACTCAAGTACCAAAATGCAGAAAGGCTAAAACCTGCCCAGGTTCTTGTTTATAATATCTAAAAAGAGACTTATTTTAAAAGTTAATAAACTGACCTTTCTTTTTGAACACTAAAGCATAATGTTTTTAAACAAATAGCCTGAATTTATAATAGTGCTGTGATGAATACCATTTGTTGTTTTTAATTAAAATATTTATAAATACAGGCTATTTCAATAAGACAGTTGTCAGTCATTGTCTTTTACATATAATAATAAAATTAAACAGCCTAACTATTTTTGACAAAATGCTGCAGGTAGAAATTTTATCCTCTTTTCTAGAAACTACTAATGTTGCCAATGTCAGCATTTTATTAACAAATCAACTGAGGAACTTAATGTTTTATTATTATTACTCTCAAACTGACTCTATATAAAACAAAAGAAAAAAGAATATTGCACCAGAGAGCCTGTTTCTATAACTTATTCTGCTGATAAATCAAACAGCAGATGAATCGAGTTATTGGAGCCCTGTAAACAGCTCCTTTCTTAGCGTCTTCAACCTTACAGATGTTTAAATGAGGCAGCTGTATTTCTGCAGATTCTTTCTTCTTACTGTATTTTGAAGATGTTGTTGAGCTCAGGACGAGGACACAGACTGTCCAAGAAGTTCCGGTAAACGTCCTGAGTGAAGTCCTCCAGTTTAATACTGTCGCCCTACAAAAACAGGAAATGGACATAAAGACTTATAATTGTGTGTAGAAGAAGCTTTTGTCGAATGGCTCCCCATGCATCCAACTTGCCAGAAAAAAAAAGCTGAAATCTTTAGAAATGCAATTTTGCCAGGCGTGAGTGATTTGTGTGCAGATAATCATGGTCCTGCACCACTGCTATTTACTGGCTGCTTGAAAACCTTAATGACTCACACATTTGAACTCATTTCACCTCCTTCTGTCATGCTTGACAAAAGCACGAATGAAAGGCTTCACCAGCATAAAGAAAACAGAAAAAAGACGAGTGTGTGTTACAGAAGATTTCCAAACTAAATGAAAAACTTATTCATGGCATATTCTAACAAGATACACTCAATCCCTGTTTCCAGAAATGTTGCATTGCTGTGCAAACTAAATTATAAAGGCAACAAAAATATATATTTATTTTCAACTAAAAGTGGGACAAAGACAAAGCAGGTTTATCTGAAAATATAATCTCATTCAGAATTTGATGCTATCAACTTGTTTTAAAAACACCGGTGCATGTTTAACACTGTATCGTCTCTTATTTAATAAAATTCTGTAAGCATAGTGAACCGTGCCGTAGTTTTGAAAGGGAAATATTTTCTAGGTTTGGCTTCAAAACTAGAAAATAAGTTTACACTCCATAGCATTTATTGTGACTTCGCACTCACGTTACATTTAACTTTTCAACCCCCCTTTTGCCTCAAAGTTTAACTTGTTCAATTTAATCTGATTTAAGACACTCAAAGTATTTTAGTGCAGTAATTACTTTTGGACCAAAAAACCCAAAACATTGACATCCTGGCTCTAAGCAACGGTGGGATCAGCCAGTCTAGACTTGGAGGGACGAACGTCTCCTGCTGCTCTGCTCTGACTGTGTGAGGACGGGGACACCACCTGTGGGACGGAGGAGGGACTCACTGCTCATTCAGAAGAGTATATGCTCTCCTGTCAACAGGACAGAAAGTCCCTTGATTAGTTGATCCCTGCCTCAGCCTGCTGTGTACCAACCATGTTTCTGATTTATTCCACTGGTAAACACTTTAGAATGAAGATGGGCAGAAATGGACCTTTTTTTAAATAATTATTTATTATTAGCGTGGTTGGACCTGGGCATGTTTTCTGTCAGATGTATCAAAATATAGCTTTTGTGCCATAGAGACAAGTTTGAGACACCTACAACAACTCAGAGACTATTTTGAGAGAAAATTTGTTGCACAAACTTTTGGAACATGAGAGGACTGTGAGCCTCTGTGACTCAGGCAAGGACCTAGAGACCATCCTGCGATTGTTCCGAGAAGACATGGGATGATGTCCCTGCACTGAGCAGTGTACAAGAAGAATCACTAAAATGATCCCTGTTGCTGCAGAAAAGCTTCAAAATGAATCAAAAGCATTGACCTCCTGCTGCACGCGACTCGGCCCCAGGCAGAGAAGTGGATTGATCCGAAACTGATAAAACCTGAAACATGGTCTGACCCTGAGCTGCTGACAGGAAATGGGTTCAAACTGCAGTTTGATGAAACAAGAAACAAACCTGAACCTGTTGAACACTGACACAGACACACAGCTTGACTAGGTGTTACAGACTAACAGTGACCTTCTACACCGATAAGTAAAGCAAGAATTTGTTAAAAGTGCAAAGCCTATCAACTTTAGACCAGCTGTTTCTCCTGAACCAGCACTAAATAAACTAGTATTGGTAGCTAGTGTTGACAGCCATTTCTAATAATCCAAGCTTGTGTTTACCCGTCCGTAAGGCAGCTTGCAGCTCTCCAGGGCATTCTCCACTCTCTTTCTGTCTGTTGAAAACAGTCGAACAAAGCTGGAACAGACAGACATCTTTAGTTAATACACTCCACTAAACCATTCAAACCAACATTTATGCTTCCGAAAATTTTACTTATTCTAAACAAAACTAAAATGAAATCTTAAGGGTTGTGGTTTTAGGACCTGAGCATCTTAGGAACAAACTTTGCCGCCTTTCACTTCCTCTGGATGACATTAATCTGGCCTCCAGTTCTAATTTAAAGAACCGTGGTAATGTTTTTCATCAGGACATGTTTTTAACCCCCACATTAAAAATGTTACCAGGACCACTTTCTTCCACCTGAACAGTATCAGTAAAATTTAAAACATCTTGTTCCAAAATGATGCAGAAAAACTGCTCCATGCATTCATCACATCTAGACTGGACTGTTGTAATTCTTTATTATCTGGGTGTTTAAAAACCTCCTTAAAAAGTCTCCAGTTGATCCAAAATGCTGCTGTTAGAGTTCTGATGAGAGATCAGATTTCTCCAGTTTTAGCTTCTCTCCGTTGGCTTCCTGTCAAATTCAGAATAGATTTTAAAATCTTACATCTAACACACAAAGCTCTCATCAACCAAGCTCCATCTTAGATTAAAGATCTTATTGGTCCATATTTTCCTAACAGAGAACTTTGCTCTCAGACTGCAGGTTTACTTGTGGTTCCTGGAGTTTCTAAAAGTAGAACAGGAGGCAGAGCTTTCAGTTCTCAGGCTCCAACTTCCAGTTTCTGTCTGTGAGGCTGACACCCTGTCTTCTTTCAGGACTGGACTTAAGACTTTCCTTTTTGATCAATCCTATAGTTAGGGTTGGGTTTCCTGAGTTATCCCTTAGTTCTGCTGCTGTAGGCTCAGACTGCTGGAGGACAAACTGACCACATTTCCTCACTCTGCTGCTGTCTTCACCTGCTTTGTTTGTCTTTCTATAAAAACTGAGATTTTGCTGGAGGTTTCTTCTTGTTGAAGCCTTTTGTTGTTGTTGAGTCTGTCACTAATGTCCTGCTCAGGATGGAGGTCAACCCAATCTGCTGGTTTCCTTAGATAACTTTTTACAAACGGTCATTTCTCATTGTACGTATGTGAATGTATTGTATTATAATTGGATTGAACTGTCTATATTTTGATATATAATTGAAACTGAGATGACTTTTCTTCTGAATCGGTGCTAAATAAAGAAACTGGACTGAATTCAGTTGAAATCTATTCTGTTTTAATAAAGTCTCCTGGTCTGACAAATGTTTCTGTGTATGTTTCTCTTAAAGCTTCTCTTATAAACTTCCTTCCTAAAACTTCCTCTAATATCAGCTGACCTTAATTCTGCTCTCAGTTTGCTTTCCTTCATAAATGTATAATCCACCTCCTGCTCTGGTTGATTACCAGGTCAGAGCTGAATTAGGCACCTTCATGAATCATGTCCCTGTTTTTGCTTTCCCAAGTGCACGTGAAATTAACTTAGCAAGGGACGAGAAAGAGCAAAGTTTAAGTTTGTGAGAGTCTCTGCAGATTTCTTCAGGCTATTTCTTCCCTTTAGCAAGCAGCTGCTGTAACATGTGCCTCAAAGATGGAAGCACTGGTTGAAAATAAGGAGGGTAATTATTAGCAGGAACTCACTTTTTGACAGGAATCCTTCCTTCTGCGTTGGGCTGAAGAGTTAACCTGACGTACCTGAAGCACAAACAACCAAACTTCAAAAGGCCACCTGGAAAACAGGTTTTACAATAAAAAATTCCAATAAATAAATAAATCCCTATTTTCCTTCCAATTATATGTTGGGAAACGTTGATCTTAAACTGTTGGAATATTTACTGAGGCAGTTGTTCACAAAGTGGTGAATCTCGCCTGATCCTTGCTTGTGACCAACTGAGCCTATCAGGGATGCTCCCTTTATCCTCACCTGTTCCAAACAACCTGCTCACCTGTGGAATCATCCAAACAGGTGGTTTGAGCTTTCCCAGGCTGTTGTTGCCTCTGGCCCAGCTTTTTTGGAATGTTTTGCAGGTATCAAATTCAAAATGAGTGAATATTTGAAAAAAACACCAATAAAGATTATCAGTGTGAAAAATTAAATGTCTTGTCTTTATAGTTTATCCAATTAAATATATATTTTATTTTTGTTTCACACAACGTCCCAACTTCATTGGAAATAGAGTAGGCCATGTTGTTCACAACTACTGTAGAAAACATTTGACTTTATTTAGGAAACAAGATGATTTTACCATTTTGGAGATCAAAGAGAGAAAATAATTTAAATTACAAATCAAATCTAAATCATTTAAAAAGCCAAGAGCTGAAAACAATCCCATATTAACCCAACAGTTCATATTTCTATTTTTATTAGTTGTCCCTCTCACTAGTGATTCTGTAGAGACATAAGTATGAACTATTTAAATAATAAACTATAAAGTTCTCTATGATAATGTGTCTGTAACCCATCCTGAACTTTAGATATTTTTTAGTATAAAATATTATCTTGCTTCTAATCGGGTCAATATTTAGACCCCAGAAAATCCAGATGTGTAATAAAATCCAAACTCTCTGACTTTCTTCCCCTTCATGATGTTGACTGAAGGTCCAAACATCTGCTTACCTTAGTCATCCAAACTGTGGGTGACAGAAGACAGGATGTGAGTCTGTCAGCCACTGTAAATATCTACATGATAACTTTAATTATCCTGTTGTTTTTATTGTCTGCGTTGGGATTCCTTTGTGCCGTACTATACAAACTGTATGTACTACCTACAGTCAAGACAGCATCACTGATCAGAATACATTTGTAGTCATTTATTAGTTTGCATGCGCTCTTCTTGGATGTAGGTTTTTTCCCAGGTTCTCAGGTTTCAACCCACAGTCTGTAAACTTATATTTTAATCTGGTCTGAGGTGTGAGTTTGTGCGTGGTGGGTTGTCTGTCTCTGCGTAGCCCTCTTTCCAGGGTTTATTCCACATCTCGCCTGTTGACTGATCATCACCAGAAGAGGATTAAGACTTCAGAAAGTGAGTAAACCGATGGATGGATTTTAAAGCAAACAGATGTAGTCAAAGGTTTCCATCCACTCACCATGAATGTTACATTAATTTACTTCTTTTAATGATTTTTTACAATTTATTCTACAACATACGGCACAACTGGAACGAGTTTTAAAACCAAAATCTGGGTGCACAGGTTTGAATTTATTGCGTAACTTTAACTTGTTTATGGCTACAAAAAAGCTTGCATTGAGGGAAGCTAAGGGAAGTTTAATCTAAATATGAGTGGGCTGCTGGGCTATATTTGAGCAGAAAGCTGTCAATAAATTCAAACTTGTACATCAACTCTTTTTTTAAAGAAATTCACTGAAGTTGTAAGTTCATCATCCCACCCTGGGGAAAGAACTGCTTTAAACTGCACTACACTACGGACCTGCTGACGACAGTGACATTAAATTAGCCTTGCCATTACAAAGTGTTGACATATTGTGGATTCTTACCAACCTCTTACGTTTGCTGTATTTACCTACAACTTTGATTGTTTTATTATTTGAAGATCACGCTGTAATAGTTCACTGCAAAGTGTTGTGTGCACAGATGGAGAAGAAGATGGAGAGAGGTGGAGGTCAAAAATCACAAGAGGAGAGCAAAGAAAAACAAGACAAAGAGAGGGAGCAAGAGGAGCAATCGTCTAAATGTTTAGTTGAAATAAAAGAAAGCTTTCTATTCAAATTATACTTATACCCTTTTCAAGAATGACTAGTTTTATTTTTGAAAATTATTTTACGATGACCCCTAAAGGTCAGATCCTAGAATCGCCCTGCCTTCAAGAAATGTAAGTTTCATTTTTATTTGTTTTCTTGAAACTGTTCAGTGACAGTTGCCATCTTGAAAGCGTCCCCTCCCATCAGGGCTGACATGTTTCATGGCAGGACGGAGTTAAACCCTCAGAACAGCTGACACCAACCAGGTTTACACATCCATGTGGGCTCCATCACATCTCCTCCTGCCTTCTTCACAACCACCCTGAAGGCTTGTCAGCATGGACTTATAAAGAGAATATGTGTGTGTGTGTGTGTGTGTGTGAGGACTCACGCTTTCAGCAGACTGTGGTCTCTGTTGAGATTGTAGCTCAACAGGTTGGAAGACAGAGAAAACAGGTTCTCACACCACAACTGCAACAACACACACTTCATCGTCATCATCATCATCATCATCATCGTCATCATCATCATCATCATCATCATCATCGTCATCATCATCATCATCACCATCATCATCATCATCGTCATCATCATCATCATCATCATCATCATCGTCATCATCATCATCATCACCATCATCATCATCATCGTCATCATCATCATCATCATCATCAGCATCATCATCTGTCTTTGCCACTTGGGGCAGTAATGAGCTTATCACCTTGGCTTCGTCCTCCTGTGAAGCAATGAAGTTCAGTGGGGTTACGTTTACAACGTCCGAGGCCGTAACCACGGTAACCATGCGGTTCTCCAGCCGTCCAACAAGGTTCCCGACATCGAGCAGCTCCCGCAGCTTAGCTTCCTGTTGGATGCCACAAAATGAACATTCAAGTTAGAGGCAGCCCAACATAAGACAAACGAGGTTAGGGTAAAACATGTCTTTATGTTAAAACTTTAGCTACTCTTTGGTTTATTATAGCAACTCTTTTCCTAATGTTAGCAATTTTAACTTCTGTTTTGCTTGTTTTAGTTACTGTTCTGCTGATTTAAACTTCTGTTTTGTTGCTTTGAGCTACTTCAATTAGAAATTCTTTTAACTTTCATGTATATTTTTTTGTAACAGATCTTGTTCCCCAGTTGAAATGTAAAGCATAAATGTCTCAGTAAAGATGAGAAAAGTTTTGATAGGAATTATCATGATTTTTTAAGAAAATTATACTAATAATAATCTGTTTAAATTTGACATCTAAAGGAACCCTGAAAGATGCTATTAGTTGTTAATAGAAAATCATTGTCTTAAATAAATCACTGGTTTATCAGAAATATTAGTCGACCAAATTCTCAGAAATGTTTGTGAACTTCCAGCAAACCTCTTAAAAACAGACAGAAATATTTTTAAAAAATATCGCTTAAAAATGCTTTTAAAAATAGCCAATAACAAAAGCATTTAAAGGCCTATCATTTCTGCATTTCGCCCCTCACCTTTCATGCCAAACTAAGATCATCTTTCTTTAATTTGAGACATGATGGAGATGTTTCTGTTTGGGATCAGTTGGCTGTGGTGTCCATTTTGAATTGGATCGACTCCATCAGTTGCAGATGTACATCCAATAATTACTTTCTGAAAGTTTCATTAAAACCAGTTGAGTGGTTCATAAAATATTTTGCTAACAGACATTGTTGACTCAAATAATTATAGACAAAGTTTAAAGCAATCTGTTAGCACTTATTACATATTTGTTGTGTATAACCCTAAGCTGCTACTTCATCATATTTTAGCACAATATGTGTATGACTTGCTAAGATATGACCATTTTTCCTTTTTTTTTTTTCTTAAGTTGGCTGGTTAATTGTGGCATTGAGTTTATTATAAAAATTAATTTATTTGTAGATGTACATCCAATGATTACGTTCACAAAATTTTATTAAAATCCAGCCACTGATTCATGAGATATTTTGCTAACAAACAATCAAACACACATAGATAAAAATTATACATATATAACAAATAATGTAAGAGACCAGCTGACATGTCAGGTTAAGAAAATTTGAAGCTGAATTTAACAAACTAGAATCCAAGATACAAGAAGAAATGAGAACATAATTTTTCCACTTCATTTAAGCAGAAACCACTAAGAGGTCACTACCAGGCCATGTATAAACCTGAGGCCTCTCCAAAGGTCAAGGGTCATTATGAGGTGAGTGAAGTCAGTACCTTTGCTGTTTTGGTGCTTCTCCCCGTTCTGACATCCTTCACGAAGGTTAGGTCCAACAGTTCTGTGTCCTGCTGGAGGGAAAGACACAGATTCAGTTTTTATCCTTGTGTTCAACTCACCTGGAGAAAAAATATGGATTTCTACGAACAAAACAAAAAGTCAACTACATGAATTAAACTAAAACCTAGCTAGCTAAAAGTAGCAAAATACCAGCGAAAAACTAAAAGTAGCGAAAGGCTAGCTAAAAGCTAAAAATAACAAAATGTTAGCTAGGAGTTAAAAGCAGTAAAAGGTTAACAAAAAAGAGGCAAGAAAGTAAAAGAGCAAAAGGGCTTGTTAAAAGCAGCATGAGACTAGCTAAAGCTAAAGAAGTGAAAAGCTAACTAAAAGCTAAAGGTTAATGAAAGCTAAAAGTAGAGAAGGGCTAGCTAGAAGCTACAAGTAGAGTGCAGCTAAAAGCAAAAAGTATCAAATGGTTGATACTTTTTGCTTTTAGCTACTGTTTTTCTACTTTAAGCATTTAGTTAGCCTTTTGTAACTTTTAGCTTCAAGCTAGGCTTTTGTTCATTCTACCTAGCTTTTTTCTATCTCAGCATCTACATAGCATATTGCTACTTTTAGCTATCATTTTCCTTCTCTTAGCTTACCTCTTATTACTTTTAATATTTAGCTAGGATTTTGTTGCTTTTAGCAAGCCATTTGCTTTTTTAGCTACTTTTAGCTTTTAGTTAGTTTTTTGCAAAGCTTAGATTTAGCTAGTGTTTCTCTTCTTTTATTGTTTATCAACTGCTGCTTTTAGCTTTTAGCTAGTGTTGTACTACTTTTAGCTTTAATGGCTCAATTTCAGCTTCTTCAGCAAAGTCATTCAGCACTCAGCGTTATTTCGTTTGCTCATCTTTAATTCTCTAGTTTCTAGAAAATGGTTTCTATTTTGCGTATTTCTACAACCTAAACATTAATAAGTGAAGTTTGTGATCAGTAAGGTTTGTTGCTTGTTGATCACATTAGCCTGAGACCATCTTGTCATTTTGTTGTTGTGTGTCTTTAACCTTGTTCTGGTCGGTCCAGTAGAGGTAAAATCCATGAGGATCTACGTGTAGAGTCACTGGAGTAACAGTGGATAAATCCTGCAAAGATAAATGGAACCAATGAAAAACATTAGACAATCTGTACAAGTGCAGCAAACCATCAACCGTCCTCCAGCATCATTTGGTTTTTGTTTTAATATCCTAACATCGCTGTTTACTTGTCTGTCAAGGTTATGTTTTCGACAGTGTTGGTTGGTTTGTCCATCCATCCCTCCATCGATTACTTAAAAACTAATGAACAGATTTTCATGAAATTTTAAGGCAATGTTGGGGTTGTCACAACAAACAATTGAATAAATTTGATGGTTATCAAGATTGCAATCTAGATGGCACCATTTTTTAATAACGCTATGGCCTTGGCGGAGGTTTGCGCTCTCTGAGTGCTTCTAGTTTTAGGAATAAACTTCATTTCTCACTTCAGTTGAGGAAACATTTGGTTTTTGCTCATTTTTGGGTCATGGTATTCTACTCTCGGGCCTCACAGTGGTGCAGTGTTTAGTGCTGCTGACTCACAACCAGAAGGTTGCAGGTTCACCTTCCACCTGAGGCCATTCTGGGTGGAGTTTGCATGTTCTCCCTGTGCAGGTGCAGGTTTGACTCTGGGTACAGACTAAAAACCTGCATGTTAGGTTAACTGGTAGCTCTAAATTGTCTGTAGGTGTGAGTGAGAGCGTGGATCGTCAGTTCTCTGTATGTTGCTGCTTAAAGCAACCAATGAGATGGTTTTTATAGCCAAGGAGGTCATATTTTCCTTAGTGTTGGTTGGTTTGTTCATCCATATCTCTGTCTGTTTGCAGGAACAAACAGTTAAAAACTAAAGAACAGGTTTTGATGAATTTTTCAGGAAATTTTGGGGTTGTCACAACAAACAAGCGATCTCAGTTTTGGTGGTGAACCGGATCACAATCTGGGTCCTAACCTTTTTAATGACCGTTTGGCCTTGGAGGAGGCTTGCCCTCTCTGAGGACTTCTCACTTTAACCCTCTCAGGCTCAAATTAAGTTTTAGTAACAGGAAAAATCAGATATGTTGTTGCAACACCTGCCTTGAGAGGGTTAATGTAGTTTGATTATTGTTCCCAGACTGTAGAAGATTAAAAAAGTGCACAGTTGATATAAAATATACATATGAAAATATTTGACTTCAGTCTGTTTAAGGCTGTAAATTCTGTTGCATGTTTGAAAAGCTTGTGTAGTTTTACTTTTCAAGCCGTCTGGCTCCAGGTGTATAAAACGAGACAAAGCTCAGAAAATGGGTAACCTGAGACCTGGTTGTCACCCGTTGCTGTAGAAACAAACTTCTTGTAGTTTTTCTTTTTTAAAGCTCAGTATTTTATGTCCCGTCGAGTAGATTCTGTGTAAATCTTCAAACGGTGATATTAAAGGGTTCGAGCATACTGATTTACACGCACACACATTCTTGTTTTCTTTTTTGGTCATACACATCAGATGTGTTTAGGTGGTGGTAACCATGCCAGTTACCATAGCGACCGGACTGCAAATTTTTCATTGTCAAGGCTATTTACTTCAGCATACCAACACACACTCTGCAAACATCTACAATTATGTGTCTGATTGAGCATCGAAGGCCAGTCAAATAGCTGTGCATGTGTGTGTGTGTTTTACACCTATCTGCATGAACACACACAGCAGAGATGCCAGTGGATTCTGCACCAACAGGTGGCAAAACAGCAACACACACAGTTTCTCTGGCATTTGATCCACAGGTAATCTCTGCCAGATCATCAGTAAACAAGCCTGACGACTCGTGTTTTCTTCTTCCTTCTCATTTTCTCACACACAAATTAGTTCAGCCGGATTGAATCCAGTGAAATTTATCACAAGTTGATTTTTTTAAAATTAAAACAAAGCAAGAAAAAAAAAAAAAGAAGAAGCATTTTAGCTCTCTAACAGAATGACACCTCACCTCATCCCATTTAATGAAGTTGCTTCCATTCCTCAGGGTGTGTGAGACCGAGGGAGGCTGGAGTTTCAAGGCATGGACCCCCGGCTGAGCACTCGCCATAGCTTCACACACACACACACACACACACACTGGAGATGCTCAGAGTCTAATACCAGGATGCTGGAGCTCAGTCATCTCTGAACTCAAACTCCTCAGAAGTCAGCAGCATCCCCTCTTCTTCTTAGTCTGTCTGTCTGCTCACTTTCAGTTCTTCTTCTGCACTCTCCTCCTCTTCGGCTTTCTTCTTCTCCTGTGCCTCCTTCCTCACACCTCTCTCCTCTTATCTCTGCCTCCCTCTGCTCGTCTCTCCTCCTCTCCTCTGTTGGTGCTGCATCTCGCAGAGAGACAGACTGAAACAGATGCCTTCGTGGGAGACAGGATGCATGCGTGCGAGTGAGTTTGTGTGTGTGCGCATGCATGCGCTGCCTCCACAAATTGACTCATCTGTGACATGCGCACAATGGCAGCTTCCCACAGATGGGGGAGGGATAAAAGAAAAAGAGCAAGAGCAACAGGAAGAGAGGAAAGAAAGAATAAAATTAAAGGCCTAGCCTGCCGTGAAGGAACGCAGATTGCCCGCTGCCTTTCATGCCAGAGTTGTAGAGGAACACCGTCTCATGAAGAAAAATGCCTGTTTTGGTCAAACCTTGGAAACAGCATGATATGGCAGCATGCAGCACTCAGAGTTTGTGCTGGGAACGACTCTCAACTACGAAGATGTCAAATTTGAGCTTAATATCCAAAATATTGACTGTGTTACAGCCACCTTTGTGTTGGCTGATGTGGATTAGCTGTGGCAGCCATCTTGAGTTGGACTGACTCTAAAGTTACTCAGTTGTAAACGTGCATCCCATAATTACTTTCTAAGACTTTCAGTAAAATCTGTCTAGTGGTTCAGGAGATATTTTGCTAACAAACAAACAGGGTTGACTCTGAAAGTTAAGGCTACAGTTTTAGGCTAGATATCAGGAGACTCTGAGCTTCTACCACACTAATTTAGTGTTAGCACAATATCTGTAAAACTGACAGAGTGACGGTCATTTTTGGGGATGCTAATATCGCTTTGCTGCGGTGGCCATCTTGAATCAGGTTGATGCTGTCAACCCAGTGATTCCTTTTTTTTTTTTTCATGTTTTCAATGATTTGTGAGATATTTTGCTAAAGGTGCAGACAAGCAAACACACACACACACACACACACACACACACACCTACACACACACACACACACATACACACACGTTATGTCTCTCTATCTTTGCAGGGACTTTCCATTGCCTTCCATTCATTTCTACACCCTAACTACAGCCTAACCCTGACCCTTACTCTAACCCTAACTATTACCAGTACATAGCTAACCCTAAACCAAACCTTAGTCCTAAACCTAACCCCTAACCCAAAAACATAATTTCTTATGTTGGTCCTCACAAGGTAGTATATGTTAGGAAATTGTCCCCACAATGTATCAAATACAAGTCCACACACACACACACACACACACATGGGCAGTAGCCTCCCCTCTTCACCTTTGGCGGCGGGAGATAAAAAGAGAAGGACAAAGAACCAGGCTCCACTAACAGCAGTTCTGCTCAGATCTGTAGAGCTCACAGCCATATGTGCTTTTATTCCCACAGGCATTAATCTGGTCCAATACCCGTCTCCTCTCCTGAAATGCTCTCAGTCATGTTTTCAAACCACCATGCAAGAATTTGATTCCTGTTGTCCTGTTGAACATTAGGAGGTAGGAGCTGCCATGAGTCAGCCCAGTGGTTTTAAGTACCATAAATAAATAAACAACCCGACTATAGCAGGTTGGGAAAGTATTCATCCCTGTTAGTCTTCCTCCTGTTGCCTTACAACATGGCTGTGTCTGCAGTCACACTAATGTTCTCCTGTTTAGAGGTTCTTCAGCACCTAACTACTTCATCTATTTTAGCCATTCAGGTATCATAACGCTCAGCTCATTCAGGAGATGTGTGCTATGAAAGGGAATTTTTCATTTTATCTATTTTTAGCTTTTAACCTCTTGTTTTTCTAATTTTACTTTGTATCAACTCTGTAGCTAATTTTAGCAGTTTGCTAATGTTTTTAGCAGTCATTCAGCACTCAGCATTCCTACTGCAATTTAGCAGAAAATACAGTATTTTGTAGTTGGATTTTTTGTTTGTTTATAAGTAATAATGCTACAAAATATAATTATAAAGCCAACCTTTGAGGCACCAAAGTGAGGCAGTAACTGAGCATCATCTGAAGGATGTGATGCAGTGAGGACTTCCAGGCTGTGCAGCTGCCTCAACAACAGTAAACAGATTCATTAACAAGGAGAAGATCAGTGGAGACTCACAGCAACTTCACAGAAAGTTAAAGAACTGGGTTAACCTCAGAGAGGTTTTCATTCATTTAAAACCACGTCTGTGACACATTTAATGTGGAGAGCTCCACCTCACCGCGCCTGAAATCTCACATCTGTGTGGAGCGTGACCACTCCAATAATGATTCCTAAACAATCAGAGGTCTTTGTGGCCAGTTCACAGGAACTGGACTGTTAAACTTTGCCATTAACTCTGTCTGTTTGGATTCTAATGACATTTTCAAAAAGCTAATTTTGGATTCACCTTTACAACTGGAGCTAACACCATTCAAGATGCCTACCTCTGCCAACTGACCTTAGGAAACACATTGTGTGATATTTTTACTTAAAACTTTGGCATTAACTGTTGCTGTCAACTCTGTTCATTAGTAAAATTATCTTCTAGATGAACCAATGGACAGATATAATAAAACTCAGTTATCATCTACAACCCATTAACATCTGGAGTCAACCTAATTCAAGATGGCCACTACAACTAATTAAAATTAGCCAGTAACTGAGAGGCAGTAACTGAGAGTCATCTGAGTGTTAACACATCTTACTAGATCTCACGATATTATACGAGACGGGGCATTAGGTGATTTACAAGGTCTGACCAAAACATTTACAACTCCATTAGCTAATAACTCTGCCATGAAAGGCAGTGGGAGACATGCAATCTTTCAAGCAATGCCAGGCCTTTAATTGTATTGTAAAGAATTACGAGTTAAGTACTGAGAGTGAAGGTACAGTGAGGAGCTGCGAACAGATGAATCAGATTTTCATGTTTACAAACACAACTAATTATAGCAGAGGACAGAGAGCAGAGTGGGCGAGACACTCTGTTTTAAATACACGAGTCCTGAAAGGATGTAAACTCAATAAAAAACAGACAAACAAGTGGTTCCGGTGGAGTGATGAGTGAGCGTGTGAGCAGAATGAGGACATTTAAGGACACCACCTTGTCTGCGAGCTGCTGCTTGTGTTTGGATTCAGACTCACTTTCTGCAGCTGCAGGAAAAGGTTCAGGAGGTGAGACTCCAAAACAGACAGAAGAAATGACTTCAGATTGGAGTAAAGATAGAGACGATTTGGCCATCTTCATTAATAGTGATGTTTGCTACTCTTAGCTAGCATTCAGCTACTTTTAGCTTCGACCAACCATTCTGCTTTTGCAAGCTTCTAGCTAGCCTTTAGCATCATTTGGCCTTTGGCTGTGTGCTCTGCTTATTTGAGTTTTTAGCTTCCATTTGATACTATCGGCTTTAGGCAAGAAAACTGCTCCTTTTAAATTCTGTTCTTCTGTTCGGCCTCTTTTAGCTTTCAGCTAATGTTCGGCCTCTTTTAGCTTTCAACCAGCTTTTTACTACTTTGGCTTTTAGTCTACATTTGCTCCTTTTAGCCTTTAGCTAGTGTTCTGCTCATTTTGGTTTTACCACCTCAGTTTCAGCCTCGTCTGCAAACGTCAGTGAAGTCATTCAGCGCTCTGCGTTCACAGGAAATGCTAATCTTCTTGTTGAATTTAGAATTTGAAGTTTTACCGCTAAAATTACAATAACAACAAATTCACTTTGTTAAAGTACATCTGACAGGTAAAACAATAATCATGTTTATATTTGTCACCCACCGCTTAAACACAAAGACAGACAGTATGTTTCTGCTTTTGTCTGTTTATATGTGTGTCTGTCTGTTAGCAAAATATCTCATAAATCTCTGGACAAATTTTGATGAAACTTTCAGAAAGTAAAACATATTTATACATCTACAGTTGAGCAACTTTTGGAGTGAGCTTTGCTTTGTTTAAGAAGCGGCCGCAGCCTGACAGTCCTATAACTTAATAAATATTACAAATATTGAGCTAAAATGTGTGTTTGTAGCTGAGACTGATCACTGAGATTGCCAAAAAGCTTTGTTTAAAACTTTGCCATTTACTATTAAGCTCTGCTTGTTTGACATATCTCAGACCACCTGCTGGACTGTAAGGAAACTTTGAGAAAGTTGTTTTTGGATGTAAATCTACAACTGATTAACTGTTGAAGTCACTTCTGTTAATAAACATTTGCTGCAGCTTTCTTTTGATCTCCATAGTTACATTTCTGCAGAGTTTATTGACAGAGTACATTACTTTTTTATGTATTAATTCTTTATATATTATGTAAGTTTAAAGCTTTGTTGATTTTATAGTGTTTGGCATTCATTGTGGAAAACAAAGAAATAACTTTGCTGCATATGGAAGCATGTTTCCTTCCTGTGCACGTGAAAGTAAACTTTCACTGTTGAATATTAGCAGCACAAAAGGGTCATGGATGTAAAACACCCTCATCCAGCCTCACACCTGTGTGTCTTTATACACAAGGCATAAAACTCCAGATTTCACCTGTTTGCTGCTGAAGATCAAACTGTAAGTGAGTGACCTCAAACCTTCCACAGTACATAACACCCAGAAACTGTATGATCAAGTGATAAAACCTACTTTACCAGGCAGCTGCCTCCCACACACTCACACTTTATTGCACAAAAACACACACACACAGGCTCGTGTTGCCATGACACTCAGAGCTGAAACCAAAAACTCATTTATTACCTAAACTCCAAATTTAACATGTCAGTTTGGGCAAAATGCAGATTTAACCAGGAGGATTAGGTGCAGCATTGAAGGAATGCATATCGCCCGCCACCTTTAATGCCCGAGTTTTAGACTAAGATCATCTAATGTTGAGAAATGTAGTCATTTTAGTCAATCCTCGAAGATAACATGATGCTCAGTCTCATTCAGTATTGTGGGATGTGGCGCTCAGAGTATGTGTTGGGAATGACTCTCATCTACTACCACATCAAATCTCACAGTCAAAAAGTAACCATGGGGTTGGTATCTACATCTGTTTAACTTTCAAGATGGCCCCCACAGCCAAAATGAGTGTAGTAAACACAAAGATGCTCCGACTCAGCCAGTTTTACAGATGTGGTAGTAGCTGAGAGTCTTTGACAACACATGCTCTGAGCACCACATCTTTGCTTAAAAGCTTAGTATTAACTGTTACAGTTAACACCGTTTTTCTGTTAGCAAAATATCTCATAAACCACTGGACATATTTAAATGAAATTCACATACGTTACCATTAGCTGTACACCTACAATTGATTACGTTTGAGAGTCAGCCCAAGTCAAGATGGCTGCCACAGCTAATCAACCTTAACTGACACAAAATTGGCTGTCAGTGCATTTTGAACACTGAGGTAAAATTTGATGTGGTAGTAGCTGAGCATCATTCAGAACATATAATCTGAGTGCTAACAGATCAGGAGAGCTACCATAATATCACATGAGATAGTGTTTTTTACAAGGTTTGACTAAAACATCTAGCTGCCCACAGAACCTAACTTTTGGGTTCAAACAGTGGATTAATTTTCTGCAGCTTCATTCAGATGCACTGTCAGAATCTTTATGGCACATGAAAACAACAGAGACATTCAGGAAACAGTAACAGAATAAATCTGAGTGATCATGAGTCTGCAGACACAATCAAAATGTCAAATTGTTATCTGATCACCATATTTACACAGATGGACACATCTGTTTCTTCATAACACTACACTAATTCCTGCATGTGACTAAGTTTATAAACCTTGGGAGCATATGAAGACAAGTAAACTTCAGTCTTCTTCAGGCTGTCTGTTGGCTGTTACAACTAGAAAATATTTCTTTGACTGCAGCTTAATAAAATAGTTTGAGGATATACTTCTCATGTAAACAAAGTGTTGCGTTCTTAGGTTTACACAGCGAATGTTCTGGTATTATTTCGTGTCACTAGGGGGTGCAACTTTGACAGTATGGGGCAGAAAAGGCTGAAAGTAGAAAAGGGACAGTAAGATACAGGAGATATGAGACAACAATAATTCTCTAATGGGTCTTCACACTTACTATTAAAAATGTTTGTGAGTTTATTCATCATTTCCTATTTCATAGCAGCTGCCGTAACAAAACGGGCGGCAAGAATGAGCACTTCCTGGATCCCACTGATGAACTTCCTGTACCATTTACATTGTGGCAAAAAAGACAACTACATGTTGTTGTTCTTTTCTGCAGGGCTCTCCACAGCAAACAAACTCTCACTATAGATTTAGCAGTTGTTTTATGTTGGGGGACCTTCCTGACATAACCTAGGTTCAAACCTACAAAGACCATGGCACCAACCACCAAGCTACCGCAGCTGTTTGACAAGAACATTCTCATCATAAATGCTGGGGAAACACATGGCCAGATGAACGATGACATGCTGTTTTATTTTACTGCTTGGGTCCAGAAGGACATTGTCTGTTCTACACACTACTAGAACAAGGTACAACATTTGACGAAGTCATGGCTGCACTTGAAAGACAAATTCAGACAACGTGTGCAATGTGCTGATGAAACCATGAGCCAACGAGTCAAAACTCAGAGTGCTATCTGCAACATGTAGTTCTGGACTGATGGAAAATAAACTAATAGGAGATCTGCTTATTTCTAATGCCTATCTCAGTCCTGTGAAAGACGTGTTACTACAGGAGGAGGACCTCACAAAGTCCTAACCATCCAACCAAGTGGAAGCAGCAGGTAAAAATGTCCTGCCTCCACCTGTACAGGCTGTAGATGCTGCAAATGCTCGATTTTGAGGGTAAAGAGGGGTGTGAACAGCTCAAACATGTGGACCTTCACCCCATGTTCATGTCCCTGCTGTAGATGTGGATCAGATAAACAACTGGATAATGACAGAAAATGCCCTGCTGCTAAAGTAAAATGTGATAATAGGAAGAAAAAGGGACAATTTGCCAAAGTAAATCACCTGTAGCTGTAGAGAGAGAAGTGGTTGCTCCTTACTTTGCCATACTGTGTGTTAATTATTTTAAACTGATGGCTGCTGCATTTGATAAAAAGAAACTCCCAGGTCAGGGAGTTAATTGTACACACTGGAGCTTCTGTATTTGTTTTACCAGAACCTGTGCACAAGCAACATTTTACACAATGTCCTCTGACAGAACCCTAAGTTAAACTACTTACATGTGCAAAAGGTGACCTACTGTACGTGTCACTGGATGCCTACAAGCTACAGCAGGATTAAAAAAATCAGAACAACAAAGTCCCAGCCTTATTTCTTATAGTGAAATATGAATCACCACTGTTGGGCCTGGATCTGATTAAAGCACTGCAGATTAACATCATTGGTGGAAAAGAGACTTTCATTAAAGAAAATGATGCAAAGAACCTCCCACTGACACAAAAACATGCATGTTGAAGAATGTTGATTTTGCTTCAGGCCACCATCTTGGATATGTTTAAAGGTTCATCCACAGGGTTCAAGTAAACAACACAGTTCAACCTGTATGACAAAAACTGAAACATCTGCCAGTCAGTGCACATCAACAGGTTTCAGCAGAGCTTAAGGCCTTTGCATACTCCATGAGACATCATGAAGTCAGCTCTCATTCATATGGTTGTGTGATGCAGCTTTGTCCACCGGTTTATGACTCAGGGCCCTGGCTGAACTTTTTCTCACAGGGGTTTGCACCAAGTGTTGATTGGTCAGAAGTTGTTGTGGGCAAGTTTATGAGGAAAAGCTGGTGAGTGTTAATGGAGTCATTTAGCTTCTACTGTTCTGTTGAGAAGCAGCTGACCAAGGCTGTTAGAAAACGCAGCTGTCTTTGAAACTGTTCCAGCAAAATTTATAAACTTATAAACTCAAAAAGATCGCTCAGAGACACAGGTAGCTCTCTGTAGCTGGGACTGTCTCAGTCGGTTTAATAACCATGTCTGACAAAAACCTGTTTTAACGCTGCAAGAGGTATGTGTGTGCAACCACGTGACTGCGAACTGACTTCTTGACATCCTATGGAAAAAGCCAGAACCTTTACTCCAAGCAGGCATCATTGAACCAGTGGGTACATCTGAATGGGTGAGTCCAAAAACACAAAGGAGACTTGAGGCTTTGTGTAAATCTCCATGTGTCACAGTCTACTGTTCCTGTCATGCCTTCTGCTCTCAGTTTAGTCTCAGTCCCAGTATTTTTCCTTGCTCATGCCACGCCTCCAGGTCTTATGCCACAGCAATTATCATAATCTGCTTCACCTGTTCCTGTCTCTACAAAAGCTCACTGCTCTCACTTACTCACTGCCAGATTATTGAACGAGTCACCCAAGTAGATGTCCAGCGTTTTCCTACAACCTTTGCTTGCCTTTCTGATCACGACTCCACGCCTGAATCAAGACTCTCGTTCCCTGCCTGATCCCAGCCTGGTACCTCTACGGATTCTGACCTTCGGATACCGACCTTGCCTACCCTTCCTGGACTACGTTTACTGGTTAGTGATTATCTGGACCTGGTTTCTCTGCTCTGATCTCCCGGCTCTGACCTCCTGCCTTCTCCTGGACTCGTTCTCTAGCCTAAGCCCATCAATAATAGCCACTGCTTCTCTCCACTCTCGACTCTCGGTGGTCTTACCTGACCCCGCCTCCATCCAGTTCCACGTAGAGAGAGTAGTTCCGGGAACTAGCGCTCCCGTTAGTGTTAAGGCTTCAATAAACATCTTAAAACTTTGTCTTCGTCTGCCTAGTCTGAATCCGGTTACGCCAAGCCTTGTCACCATGAACCTAATAAAGTTCTGTTAATGGACTGTCACCCTCTGTCTCATGCGGAGGACTTGTTACTAAAGCTGGCTGGTGCCACACATTATATCCAGATTGATTTAAGCTCATGTTACCACTAGCTGTCTTTCCAATCTGATCGCCACAGTCTTACTGCTTTCATGATGCACAAGGGACTTTTTTCAGTTCACACAAGTGAACTCTTCAGTGATTGGTTCTGGGGTTTGAGAACACTCAGATCACAGGTGGTCCCTGTCAGCTAATTAACTTGTGGCTCTGAATATGCACAAATCACAAGGCCCCATGTAGATATTTACTGCTTGTTTTGCATTTTACTTCCACCGCAGCTTCTCCACACTTTGGTATTCTGTTGAACTTGTAACCTGCCATAGAAATAATGAACTGCCAGAAAAAACAATTCTCTTGTGTAAGTTCTTTACTCCACCATCACAAAGCTGTTCTCCAGCACCTTAAAACCAAAATACTGTTAAATAGCTGTCAAAATATACAAATGTTTAGTGTTTTTGATATGAATTTTTATGCTTCTGTCACAATTTCTCCATCATTAAATGACTGTTCGGGGGTTAATGTAACTCAAACTCATCAGGGTTTTTGTAAAAACTGCATTAGAAAACAGCAAATCTTCCTTGCCTTTGCTTTCAACTATCAGTTACGATCGATTATGGAAATTCTTTCATTAGAATTCAGAATATCTCAGCACAGCTCATTTACATATGATCTTAGCCCCGACTTTTCCTTTAACGCCAGATTTCCTCTCATCCTTACAGGTTTTAGTTGTTGTTTCTATTCAAAAGAAAAGAAGTTTATCTTTTCACTTTCGACCTGGCGTCTCTGATTTCATTGTTCTCCCTCTGATTCTGTTATTTTATCCACTTAATATCCACTGTGCTTCCAAATTGTATTCAACAATTTTAGAATGTAAACAAACAACTTGTAATTGTTGGCAACAACACTTTCTGCTGATTTTGCTCATTTATTACAAGTTATGCAGTAAGTTATTGATGCGTATCTACTGGTTATTTTTATCATAGATGATACACATATACTGGGAATTTGAATCAAAAATACTTAAAATTGTGTATTTTGACAGGTATTATGGCTTTAAAGATGTGCATCTACAGATCAACTTTAACAAAACCTTATTTGGTCAGTCAAGTAATCCATTCCTGGGACTTGTCTATTGTTGTGGTTATAAATGAAATAATGAGGCTGCAGTAAAACTGATGAACTTCATTACAAACACACTATCACACTGGGCGCCATTACAAGAAGTGCTTCACTCTCTTCCCGTCTCACCCTTCTCAGCATCTCTACTATAACACAGTGTCACAGCAGTACCATCTCATGAGCAAAAGCAACATAAACACATTCACTGTGTAGACCTCAGAACACAACACTGTCCCAGTCCACATCACTGAAGCTCCGGCACCAAAACATATGGCAGCTCTTTGTTCTTTGCCTTAAGCTCCTGGTTCAGCAAGTTTCAACCAAGCTGCGCAGCTGTGGTCGAGCCACTGAGAGAGCTGAACGAAAAGAACTGATAAAAGTTTTAATGTTCTTAAAACAACGCTCCTGAAAAGTCCAGCACTGCCTTCTACAAGCCTGAACTGCCAACATTTACCACAGACTGGACTGGGAGCAGTTCTGACACAGTAGCAGACATTGTGGACGGTACTGTTGCGTTTGCGTCCTGCATCCTGTCTCCAGATGTCAAATTTGTGAATTAGATTCTGTAGCAGAGTCAAAACCTGGTGAGACTGTTTTGTAACCTTGAATTAAATAAAATTTGCACACAACATAGACAGAATTTATATTTATACTGGCAAACATGTTAGTTTACTTGGGTTTTGTTCAGCTTAAAGGATTCTCCCTGTTAGAGGGTTGATGGTGGAACATAGTTCATTTTTCATCAATTTAATTTGCTTTTATTAGTTAACACTAGTTTGTTTTCTGCATAAAAACAGAGTTCCAGTTTCTACTTTTTCAAATGTTTTAATGAAAACATCAACACATTGCATGCTTCAGCTGCCTAATACAGCATTATAAAATATAAACCAACCATCTGGTTTAGGAAATTATCATGGTTGTTTGAAAAAGATCTATTCAAAATATTCACTACATGTAACAGTGAACAAACCTAAATGTCAGGGTTGTGGGTTCTTTGTGCTAATTTTGTAGTTTTGTTGTTTTTCCCCCTTTCCTTATCTTTATATTCAGAGTGTTATCTGATTTTTGTTATATCCTGTGGAAGCTTGGTGGCCTGTGTCAGGGTTTTGTAATCCTGAGGCTGTGAGTTCTGCCTTTTGGGTTAAAACATAAAAATTATGTCACGTAAAATTAAAATGACCATTTTTAGTCATTGGCTATAAAAGTTATGTAATTTTGAAGCAACTTAAAATCTGAAAAGCTTGCACAGTTGAAGAAAAACTGAAAATGTAGAGTAAAAGCGAAGCGAATATGATCAGGTTTGTTCACCTAGATGTGATTCTGCTCATGTAAATCCTAAGATTGGTCAGTATTTCAGAGAGACACACCACTTACAGAAAAATCAGAAGGCAGGTCTGCGTTTGTCAGCTTGGAAGTGCAGTTAAGGGTCTTCAAATTGCACCTTGGTGAGATGAGATGCACAAACTCCCAAAGCAGAGGTGGGAGGTTCTGTCTCATAGGAATCCAGTCCAGAAGCTTTCAGCTGCATTTTCAGAACTTAAAACAACAGCAATAAATGTTCAGCACGACCGGTGATTTAAAGGGGAAATATAAAAATGATGAGTTTTCACATTTTTCTTCTAGTTAAAAACTTGTACAAAGCATTCCAGTGGTCCCTTTTTCTGATTTCAGATGGTAATGACTTGTTTCTAGAGTTTTTGTGTTGGCTGATTGTGTTACCTCCATGGTTACTGATGTAGTTGGTCCTGTGGCCAGCTGTGGCAGACCGCTGTAGGACACAGAGGACGTTACTGTCCCAGTGTTTAACACTGAAAATGGAAACAGAGGCAGAAGCAAGTTTTGTGATGCTGTCGGGAATTTGAGCCCCACATTTCACCAGAGGAACTCCCAGCTTTACAATGATGTTACACAGTCTTCACGAAGTTTCATCCATCACACACTTGGTGGTCCAGTGACAAATGGTGGGTGGGGGTCCGACAGCGGCAGGCGGTGGTTCTTCTATTAAAGGTTTGTATTTCAGGTGGTCCTCTTCAAACATTAACTGCACACTCAGTCTCTAAACTTTGGGTTGTGTTTTCACCAGGAGCCAAACTAACCACATCCATCAAACCTTCTTGTCTTTCAGGAAGCTGAAGAATGAAACACCTGCTGTAGTTTTGGGTCAGTTTACACCAATAATTACAATGAACTGAATCACTTCACCCGAACACTATCTCTGTTTGCTATTTTCTGCCTTGTTTGTGTTCCTGTTTGGCACAGGGTACGTCGCACTTTCTGCTGATCACAGAAATACAGAAGATTTTTTTTTTTTATAATCTTTACTATTAATTAAAAATTTGTGTGAATGTTTAAAAATGCAAGACTCTGAAAGCAAACAGCTTTTATAAATTTCTTCACATTTTAGTTCCCTTTTATGTCTGTCTGCTTACTCCAGTCTCACAGTGTATCATGAAACAAACCTTTTTTTTGCTCCCCTCTAACATCCACTCATTTCCCAGTAGCTGTTTACATGAATATCATCCTGCAAGGGAAATCTTCTGGTATCTCTCAGACGAGTTGTTACCTTGAGAGTTTCAAAAACAGAATATCTAATCTAAGAAAACAGTGTCCTTTTAATTCATCCTAACACACTTCCTCTGAGACTAAAAAAATAAATGATTTATACAGAGAATAAAATCTTACTTTAAATTGTGCAATATTTTAAATGCGTTGAAACTGCATCTATTACATTTTTGTTCATTTTTTCTATGAAAAATGAGTCAAATGGCTTTAACAAAGTTTATTTCTTTTATTATTCTTCTGTCATTACAGAAGTCCAATTATCACAATAACAAAACCTTGAATGTGGCAATCTAATCACATAACAGCACAGTAACAGAAATGTTTTTACTCTATTACCTCACACTATGGCTGCACTGCGTAAAGGTGCATCCCCCTAGGTGGTGGCTGGGAGGTCCCTGTTATTGGTGTACAGGGCTGTGCTTGAATAAGCCAAAAGGTGAATATGGTGCCACGAACCAAAAGCAGCTCAGCAGGTGGGGCGCTTTAGCCTTGGCAGGCAACCCACTTAGGAGAAGGAAGACTCTGACACGAAACCTGGGTACTGCCAACACTTGTTAGCTCTCCACCCATGGCAAGTTGACTGACAAGGAATTGACCCCCAGCACCTGGAAAAAGAGGTTTCTAAAATCTCTGGGGACCCAGCCAGCAGCTTCTTGGGTGCAGCAGGTGGTTGTTTGACCACACTTCTTGCCTGTCTAGCAGGGGACCAGGCTGAGCAGGCCAGCAGCACAGCGATTGGAACAACCTTTACGCCGGCCACGGAGCTTATGTGTCGGGCTCTGGGCAACTGAAGGGCTCAGTCCCTGGGGGCTCGGTGATGGCAGGGGCGTCTGCTGCTGCTGTGTCTAACAGGGGCACCTAGTGTGAGGGTGGCCCCTTGACTGCACCGCACTGGTTAGTGGTCAGGGCCTCACGGCTGCTGGGGTCTCCAGGTGACAAGGATACCTACATGCTGTTGGGGTTCTGTGATGGAGAACAGGTCAAGGGGGGAGGCACACACTCTTAAAACTTGGAGGGTCTCTCCCTTTAAGACCAGAAAAAGAAGAAGAAAAGGAGGCAATCATCTGGCTGGGCTGCTGTGGAGGGTGAGTTGGTGAAAGAGCCTCCTAAAGGCTCAACAGCTAACAAACCTAGACCCGGTGTGTCAAAAGACATCCCTACAGCACTAAGAACTATAGAAAAAGAAGGCTGTGGCCTCGAGTCCGGGCAGCTCCAGCCCCAAAGACAAACAGCAATAGGCTTTCAATGGCATCGGCTGCAGGTGGGGACTTACAGGTCATCATCTTCCCAGACCTGCATAAGATCTCTAAACAAGAGGAGAGTGCTCATGTGTAGGCCAGCCTGGTGGCTCATCGGCCAGGTGCCGGACGACGATCTGCTACCACAGTTCAGTGAGTCGGGTCTTGTGCAGGGCACAGTTTTTAGTGCTGTAGTGCTGTGCTACTGAAACTTGGCGTTATTTGTGTAAACAACGGAAGCGCTATGGACAACGTTGGCCCTGTGTTGTTGCTGTTTTTTAAACTTATGGGGATTCTCCTGAGACTTCAGGAAGAGAGGTGCAGTGGAAGAAATGCTCTGGATGCTGCGATTGTTGCGCGGAGTAGGACAGCTGTTATCTGCCGGAGATTTCAGGCTTTACAG
>NC_051451.1:1830931-1839025 GCF_001649575.2 Kryptolebias marmoratus | reverse complement strand
CTGTTGTTTATATTCCTACCTTCGCTCTTTATGCTTGCATCTGGTCACACCCACGACCAATGAGTGAACAGGAGCTAAGCTTGCGCCGCCCACGAAGCAGGGCTGGCCCAGCTGGCCCGACTCTGAAGCAGGGACCAAAGAAGCAGGGCCGACCTCAAAAAAATGCCGGTGGAAACGCGCGCAAAGCAAGCAGAGTAGAGTGGAGCCGGGACCATTAGAGCCTGTGTAAAAGGGGCAATAGAGAAACCATAAATGAAATCAGAGAACTTAGAATGGTGCTCATCGGTTGCTATGCCAACTCCCATCACCTATGCTGGGGGAATTCTGATATCAACCCAAGAAGCAGATCTCTGTTGGAATACTTCTTGCCTTCAGTCAAGGCAATGTACCTATCTTCCTGTGAGGATCATTTAAGGTTGCAACACCTCTCACACAACTCACATCCTCAAACCAACCTTTCATCTGGTCTCCTGAAGCTCAGTCAGCCTTCAGTGAGTTAAAGGCTCGATTCATTTCTGCTCTGATACTACGCCATCCAGATCCAGGGTTACAGTACATTGTAGAGGTCGACGCATCAGATACAGGGGTAGGGGCTGTCCTTTCTCAAAGAACCTCAGAGGATAACAAGGTCCACCCATGTGCATATTTCTCTCGGCGTCTCACCTCGGCCGAGAGAAATTACAACGTCGGCAACCGGGAGTTACTGGCCATAAAGTTAGCACTAGAGGAATGGAGACATTGGCTAGAGGGGAGCGAGGTCCCTTTTATCATCTGGACAGACCATAAAAACTTAGCGTACCTACAGACGGCTAAAAGGTTGAACCCCCGACAGGCTAGGTGGTCCCTGTTTTTCGGGCGGTTCAATTTCACTATTACATTCAGACCAGGCACCAAGAATGTCAAACTGGACGCATTGTCCAGGCTTTGGTCCCAGGAAGGCTCCACAGAGCAAGAGGAGCCTATCATCTCACCATCTCTGATCGTCGGAGCCCTTACGTGGGACACTGAGAGGGAGATTCAGAAGGCCCAACAGAGGGAGCCAGACCCCGGAGAGGGACCTCCTGACAAGACTTATGTTCCCACAGCCGTTAGACCTAGGGCAGGGGTCGGCAACCCAAAATGTTGAAAGAGCCATATTGGACCAAAAAAACAAAATAAGCCTTATAATGAAGGCAACATATGCTGTATGTATTTATATTAGATATATTAGCCTATCTGATAGGCTAATATAGCTAATATAGCTGCTTTGGAGTCGGGCCAGCCGGGCCGGTCTTGTGCGAAATTCTGTTCCCCCGTGAAAATCTGTTCCCCCTGTGTCGGGAGCGCGCATTGCAGCCAGAGAGGTGGATCCGGCGGATCTGACCATTTTCACGGCGCTTCTGATCGATTTCTCGGTAAAAACTACTCATATAATCATGTCAATGTTGTAACTTTCAGTTTAATCGGCAGCTATCAAAATAAAATAAATAAATAAATAAATAAATAAACGAGGTCTCGTGTGGAGGTCTTTTTATGCTGTTTTGTGTTATTTTAAATGCAAAGAGAATTGATCTTTTTTCAACTTTTGTCTCTTAAGCCTGACAAATAAAAGTCAGTGAACAAACACAGGTTCCCAACACGTACTGTGCATTTATAATTTTTCATTTCTGATACAAGAGGAGCGAAGTTAGCTGAGAGCAGGGCACAAAAATAAAGACTTCCTGAAAAGATCAGAGTGTGGACTTTTTGGCAAATCCCGTTCTAATGTAAAATATGACAGATTACTGGATTAAGGAAATGTCTAATATGCTATCACACATAATGTTTGAGAATTTGGAAACAGTTGCTTTTTATTTGCCAAAGTTATGGGGGGAGGAGAGAAGAGAAAGGATATTTCAGCTGCTTGAAATAATCTGTTGCGCCTACATAAAATGGAAACAAATTAATTTACCTGCAAGTCCTTAACTGTGTTTAATCCTTTCATCATCAACAATAAATCCTGTGATTTTGATAGATAGATATGTGTGGGAAGCCCACCAATTGAAAAAACTTATGAGTGCATGGCCTATTTCCCCTAAGTTCCAGAGTTTGCTGTGATTGAGTGCGTTGTGTGTTTGTCTAAGGTTCCTGAGTTTGCTGTGGTGTGCTAGTAGTTTATGTATGTTGAACAATGTTTAATAAATTACATTTTGAAAACTATGTTTGACATTTGTCCTTAACATACTTTAATATAAGGTAGCTATGGAAAGATAGTTTCAATCGCACAATGAAGTGCAAATATTTTGAAGACACAAAACACACCTGCTTCGTGGGCGGCGCAAGCTTAGCTCCTATTCACTCATTGGTTGTGAGTGTGACCAGATGCAAGCATAAGGAGCGAAGGTAGGAATATAAACAATGCCGTCTGTCCCCCAGCTGAAGGCCTGTAAAGCCTGAAATCTCCGGCGGATAACAGCTGTCCTACTCCGCGCAACAATCGCAGCATCCAGAGCATTTCTTCCACTGCGCCTCTCTTCCTGAAGTCTCAGGAGAATCCCCATAAGTTTAAAAAACAGCAACAACACAGGGCCAACGTTGTCCATAGCGCTTTTGTTGTTTACACAACTTGCGCTAAGTTTCGGTAGCGCACCCCCCGCGCCGCGGCCCCGCCCCCCGCAACACGAGGAGGCGTTCCTCTGCTACTGACCAAACTGGCCAGTGTGAACAGGAGCATTCTTTAAAGACCTGAGCCGAGTGGAGCGGAGTAGAGCAGAACTTCTGAATTAGGGTCCGTGTGAAAGAAGCATATATTAAAACAAAAAATATATTTCTCTCCCCATCTTTTTCCATTTTTAAACATTTTTGAAAAAGCTCCAGGGAGCCGCTAGGGCAGCGCCAAAGAGCCGCATGCGGCTCTAGAGCCGCGGGTTGCCAACCCCCGACCTAGGGTATTGGACTGGTTACATTCTCAGCAGTTCTCCTGTCATCCTGGAGTAAACCGCATGCTAAAGCTAGCCACCCGTTATTTCTGGTGGTCTGATTTGGCAGCAGACGTCAAGGAGTTTGTCTCCGCTTGTCCCACTTGCGCCCGTTTTAAAGGCAGTAACCAACCTCCGGCCGGATTATTACATCCATTACCCATACCAAGTCGTCCATGGTCACATATAGCATTAGATTTCGTCACTGGATTGCCACCATCACAGGGTCACACAGTCATACTCACCATTGTTGACCGATTTTCCAAATCTGCTCACTTTGTCCCACTCCCCAAGCTCCCCACCGCCTTGGAGAGCGCCGAAATAGTCACTCAACAGGTTTTTCGCATACATGGGATTCCGGTAGACATCGTCTCCGACAGAGGGCCACAATTTACATCCCAGGTATGGCGTAACTTTTGCAGGGGATTGGGGGCTGGGGTGAGTCTCACGTCAGGGTACCATCCTCAATCTAATGGACAGTCAGAGAGGTGCAACCAGGAGTTGGAGGTGGCTCTCAGGTGTCTGGCAAGTGACAATCCCTCCACCTGGAGTAGAAAACTCGTCTGGATCGAGTACGCCCATAACACGCATGTTTCTTCAGCCACTGGGTTGTCGCCGTTCGAGGCGGCCCTGGGATATAATCCACCGTTATTTCCAAGTTTTGAACCAGAAATCGCTGTTCCTTCTGTGCAGGCCCATCTACAGAGGTGTAGGAGCATATGGAGACAAACTAAGAGGGTACTGCAAAGATCTGTGGAACAAAATAAGAGGTACGCCGACCGCCACCGTTCCACTGCTCCTAAATACAAGGTGGGCGACAGAGTGTGGCTTTCCACCAGGGACATTCCGCTGAAGGGTACCTCTAGGAAATTGGCACCTCGCTTCATCGGACCCTTTCCCATCAAAAGAATTTTGAACCCCACCTCAGTCCGATTAACCCTCCCGGCAGCTATGCAGATCCACCCATCATCTCATGTCTCCCAAATAAAACCATTCGTGGACAGTCCTCTGAGCCCGCCTACCGTCCTCCCCCCTCCCGCCCGGCTAATTGACAATCACCCTGCATTTACGGTGAACCGCATTATTGACGTCCGGCAGAGAGGTAGAGGACTGCAATATTTGGTGGATTGGGAGGGCTATGGACCTGAGGAGCGCACATGGGTCCCCAAGTCCTTTATTCTCGATGCCACATTAATCTCAGATTTTTATAGAGCTCATCCAGAGAGGCGTCCAAGATCGCCAAGGGGCGATTGTTAGGGAGGGGGTACTGTGAGGATCTGGGCTTAGCTCCGCCTTTGGGCGGCGTCACTAACCCTTACTCCACAGGTGTTCCGGATTCCACTGACGAGACCATCCAGCATTTAAGCAGCAGGCTGAGATCAGATCCTCGCTGGAGCATCAAACCTTCTGGGTTAGATTCTCCGCCTCAGTGTCTAACCTTAACTCTGTTCTAAGTGTTAATTACGTTCTCTGTCTTGCCTACAACTTAGGTTTTTGCCACGCCACGACTACGGACCTTAAGGGAAACTTACCTGCACCTATCTGATACCTACCTTGCTGGAACTGGCTCGTCCTCCTTGGATCACCCTGGAACCGCTCCTCCTCTCCTCAGCGCAGCAACTCACCTCCTGGACCTGTAAGAAAACAAGAGACATTATTACCTCCATCGTGCAAACTACTCTGACCAGAATCGTACCCGAGACTCACCCAGTTCTTCTTACTTTACAGACTTCTCCGAGACCTGCACTGTACATAGTAGCACCTGTAAATAAAACTCACTTACCTTCAGCTCCGTCTCCGTGTGTGGTTTTGGTTTCGCTCTCTGGACATTATCCCTGGGTTTATGACACTTCCATACTCTTAATAGATAGATTATTGATATAGCAGTCGGGTCTATGGACTTGGTAAACTAAGTATGTGACTGGGAGGTATCCTCAGTGGAAGCTATGTCAGACCACCAACAAATTCAGTTCAAGCTGAGGATGGGGAAACCATGCTCAGTCACTGACAGAAACCCACCCCCCAGAAAAACTGACTTGAATCTTTTTGTCAGCATACTACCTCAGTTGAAGGGTAGGAAAATCGCCAGGATTAAAACTGTGCAGGGTATTCAGACAGAGGTCACATTTATGACTGTTACTATGCAAACTACCTTCCAAAAGCTGGTAGACAGGTCCACTTTGAAGGCCCATATCCTGTTGTATGTATTTCAACAACAGTCTGCAAGACGTCAGAACGCAATCTGCTGGAGGGAGCTGAAGGACTGCAGACAGGCTTAGGAACTGATTAAAGGTCATAACCCAAGGTTTAGGAAAGCTCTCATTGCCCTGACAAGGAGAAGTTTAAGTACTGGTTGGAGTTTGAACTGGGCATAATCTGCGCAAAATGGTGATGGGACTCCATCCCAGTGGTTTGTGTGATGCCTGTGACATTGAATTAGAGACCTCCTTGCACTGTTGTTTGGCTCTGAGCAGTCAGAGGGAAAGAATTCTGGGGGAAGCCTACATGGATCCTGAGAAGAACACTACATGTTTCAGACCTTGTGTCCTTCATCCGAGGTACACAAAGGTTTGAGTAAAAGCTTTGTGTCCTTTGGGGAGAGGAATGTGTGGAATATGTGCTCCCTGCACTGAAATGACAATTATATTCTCCAAGTGTTTTAAATATAATTTTGTGGACATGTTTTAGTTTGTAATTGCTTAATAAACTGTGGGTGGCAGTGATTAGTGCGGCCTTTCTGTGTGAGTTTACATGTTCTCCTCATGCACATGTGGGTTTGCTCCGGGTTCTCCAGTTTCCTCCCACAGACCAACAACATGCATGTCAGGTTAACTGGTAACTCTAAGTTGTCCCTAGGTGTGAGTGAGAGTGTGAATTACTGTTTGTCTTGTTTGTCTCTATGTGGTCCTCTGATGGACCTGGGACCTGTCCAGGTGTCCCCCGCCTCTCACACAGTGACTGCTGGGGACAGACACCAGCTCCCCACAACCTGGAAAGGAAACTGATGGATGGCTGGAGATTTGCAAATCATTGCATTCTTTTTATTTACGTTTTACACAATAGTCCAGCTTTTCTGGAATTGGGGGCTGTAGGTTAGTAACATTTTTGTTTAAGATTTTTATTTTTTCTACTCTTTTGCTGGCTCCCCCACTTCTTAAGACTCCTTCCTCATCAACAGCCCTGAGAGCTGTCACAACAGATGATGGTCAAAACTGCAAAAAATAACTCAGATTGTTAAATTAAACCAGAATTCCTTCAAGGACATGTCGTCTAACTTGCTGCACAATGTGTTGCCATCAGGGAGCATCTAATACACACACACACACAACTCAAGACACTCCTACTGCCCACACACTGGCAGTCACACAGAGAAGCAGAGGTGCACATATGCACAAACACACATAAACAGGCACATGCATTAAAACACACACACACACACTAGTCTTCAACAGCAGATCTCTGTCCTGGAAGCTTATATAAGGGGGGAGTGGGAGGCTGAAAGCTATTTCAGGACCAGAAAAGACGTAAGTATGCAGTGTGTGTGTGTGTGTGTGTGTGTGTGTGTTTGTAGTTGTGTATGGCTATAGTACCCATATGGATTTGTACTTGTGCTCCTTTGTGCGAGGATCCCCCCTCCCCCTCCAGACCCCTAAGGTCTATAAGCACTCTGATTCAGTAGGGTTTCATAAGCAGTCAGAACTGAAGTGAAGTTTGGCTCGGTTCTGAAAGTCAGCGTGCCAACAACGTGTCCAGTCCAACCCAGGAGCTGCCTGCACGTACATCCAGAACACAGAACTCCCACAGAGCGGGAAAACGGCTAAATGCTGACAGATCAAGCAGTGGCAGTATCCTTAACAGCTCTGATAACAGGCTTTCCAAAAGCTTTTAATTAGAGCCGTCTCCCAAAACAGCCCCAGAGATTTCTTTTAAATCCCTTTTTTCTGTTCAAACTGGATTGCTCAAACAAAAAAAGACCTAGCATTTATTGAAGAAATGCATATCGCCCGAGTTTAAGACTAAGATGAACTTGTGTTGACAAATGACTTACAGCAGTTTTGATCCCTGAAATGACATCAGGCAAGATCTAATGTGACGTTACGAGATGTCACGGTCAAGAACAGCAGGGATTTTTGACATGGGGGATACGGCTCATGGCACAAGGGGGGATCTTGTGGGGGGCAGCACGAGTGTTTGAAAAAATTAAGTTATCTATTAATTCCCCCCATCAGCGAATTTTCTATTGCGTGTCCAGTCAGTTTGTTGGGGGGTGGCACAGACAGGCAGTCATGACTTTCAGACATAATCATGAACAATAAAAATAAAAACTAATAAATAACGTGGATAAAAATGTTTAACATTTAGTTTGTGTTATAGCCTGAAAGTATTTGAATTCCAGTCTTTTTGAACCTTTTTAGGTGTTTCCTGTTGAAACAGGAAGGAGATATTATTGAGTTTATTTGCATCAAAAAGATAAGCGCACCATAAAATGATGCATATTAATCTGAGCAAGCAATAATGTGCCTAACACCCACCTCTCACCCTCAGCCTGCCTGCTCTCTGGAGCCAATGGCAGGACATTTTATTATTTCATCAAATTACACTCCTTCGATATCAGGAAGAGGTTTTCTCCTTGAAGCAAAAACTTTCTTTTTGAGTCGGAATTCAAATTTAAAATATCTGCAATCTTGTTATCACTGGTATAAAATAAAATATCTACAATTCTAATTGGAAAAATAATAAAATAATAATAAAAAAGGAAAGATTTGCTGTCCTTCCTGACACAAGCGGGGCTCTAACCTGCAGCCTCACGATTACAAGCACTGACCACGAGCTAAAACTCTTAAAATTGAAGTTTTTATTTTACAGTGAGATTAGATATGTATTCTTGATCTAATTCAGTTCTCCCTGGTCAAAATGAATGTATCCAGATTGCCATTCTTCATTTCATTAGTTATGTGTCAGGCCTCCAGCTGAAGAGATCCACAAATGTACTTTTTCTTGTCTATGGATCGAAATATTAATCTTATCTGTAGAAGCTCGTATTTTAGAAGTTTACAGTCTCTGTGTCATGAGTCATAAGTTTTATTCTACATATCCAGAAACGTGTTGTTTGTGGCACTGTCATGTGTGTGTGTGTGTGTGTTGGGTGTTGCTCGGT
>NC_051451.1:1788688-1830750 GCF_001649575.2 Kryptolebias marmoratus | reverse complement strand
GGGGTAAATGGGGGCAGGGGTGGAGATGGAGGGATGCTATTCATGCTAGCTATGGCTCTAACTATGGTCAGTGACACACAGGGAACCTCAGACTCCAGCCCTGGTTTGGGAGTCCTTGCAGCTCGTTCTCAACACATCCTCTGGGCAGATCTGTTTTCTCGTGTGGTGTTGTGTGATTGGTCAGAAATTTGAAGTGGTGTGGTTAATGTGGAACAACCTGTGGAACTTTGCAGAATAGATGAGGACTTCCCAGCAGTTCTGCTCTGGAGTTTCTCATGAAGGAAGAAATGTCGTCTTTGTCCTCAACCAAACAAACTACTTTCTCACTTCTAGTAGAAACTGTTACAACTTCAGGGTCTTATTTCTTTTCCAAATAATATTCCCCAGTGTATACTGACAATCCAGTTCTAATTCTTTTTCCTTGCTTTATCAGAAATTCTTATCTTTCCAGATTGATTTTTAAGGCATCTGTATAAATCTGAACACATTTTCTTGTCCATGTGGTAATCTGTCACCTGGTCTCTCCACCAATCACTCACAGCTGTTCCTGATTCTCATCACCCTCACCTGGTTACTTAAGGCAGTCTGGTGGAGCAACTCTTCGCTGGTGCATCGTTTGCCTACTGGTAAACTACCTGGCTCTGTATAAGTCTTTCTCCTGAGAAACCTGTTGTGCTTTGTTCTTTGTAAATTCTAATTTCTGACTGCAAGAAACTCACCTTGATCTCCTCTCTTCAAGCTGGCTGCTCAACCTGGACCTGTTCATGGGAACCTAACTTATCCACTGTTGTCATCCTCCACGCCCTGCGAAGTTGAGGCCCAACACGCCGCCTTCATCAGAGAACCCTGAGACAGAAACCACGAACCTATCTGTTACCCGGAGGACTGGACACTGGGACCACACTTGTAAATATTCACCTGCACCCCGGAAGCTGGCTCAGGCGTTGGTTTCACTCACAGACTGTCCAGTCTTGTCACTGCACTTTTTGTAAATAAACCCCTTACCATCTCGCATCCTTGTGTCTGTCCGTTCCTGGTCTCACTCCTTCTGGCAGTAAACCTTAGAATCGTGATAGTCCATGTTAAATCTACTTAGAATCCATGATGGTACTGTTGGTTGTGGTACTGTCAGATAATTGTTAGGTTGCTCACTTGAACGTCTTTTACCTTCTGACTGATCACCCACACGAAGCTTCTTGTTTCCTTGTTCTCTTTTCCCCAAAATGGCTTTAAAATGTCTAGAGTTGGACGATCAGGGTTATTTCTTTGCACGTTGATCCAATAATTTATTGCCAGTTGTGCTCTTCTTAATCCTGAAGACATTTCTCCCATCTCTGCTGTTCTGAATGCTCCTGTACAGATTCTTAGTGCTTGAAATTGTCAAGTTTTCCAAATGTTTATTTGGTTCTGATCTGATACTATGCCACCATAACCAATATTTGACCTCATGTATATTCTTTTTAACGCCCTTCTGTCTGCTCCCCAATCATTTCCCCCTCTTGACGATCATTTTCCTCCTTTATGCACTTAACCCATTCTAATTGTAGATTATATAATTTCAATTTTATTAATTGTGTAATTCTTTTTTTGTTTAAATACCATTACCTTTGTTTTTCCAACTGGGAAGTTAAAGCCCCAAATTCTCTATAAAAATATCCTTAATCATTACAGAAAACTGTGAAGGACTTATAATAGTAGCATTCCATTTTCCACAACATATATTTTCTTCACCTGCTTCTCCATTCCGGGTCGTGGGAGCTGGTGCTGATCTCCAGCAGTCACTGTGTGAGAGGCAGGGGACATCCTGGACATTCACACGCTTACTTACACCTAGAACTTACCAATTAACCCATCATGCATGTTTTTGGTCAGTTAGGAGGAAACCAGAGTAAATCCAGGTGTGCACAGGGAGAACATGTAAACTCCACCCAGAAAGGCCCCAGGCAGGGATGCGATCCTCCAACCTTGCTTAGAGCCATCGCTGGGAATATTTCCCCAGTAATACCTAATCTATGTATTTTAATTAATAACCCTTCAATCAACAACATATCCTTCTATACCTAAGAATACTGCCCCCACTTTGTTTTTTTATCTGTGCTTTTCTGATTTCATGTTTTAAACATGATGCTGAATCATTAATATTACGCCCCTTTCAAAAAGCACTTCCATATTTAGATTTATAACGTTTAATATTCAAATAATTAGTTAATCTACCGTTTACCCTTTTTTCTATTATTTTACATATTTTTTATGTTAACACTGTTGGTCTATAATTATCTTTTTCTGGTTTAGATTTTCTGAGCTAAGTTCTACTCACCTGAAAATTTACTCTAAACTCTGCTTTGTTCCCTTCTGCAAACGCTGTAAATATCCACTTCCTGTGCCCTCCAAAATAAAACTGTGAAACTTACCAAAGTTTTTTGTGAGTTTTTTGGTACCAACATGACAAAGGCTGATAGTTGTTATTAGTTTGACCCTGGCTAAGAGAAACTTCTATGTTGCCAGAAAAGGGGGTAATTTTGCAGCTTCAAGACTTCCATCCGTTCCAGATTACAGTTCTTTTGTAGGAACACAGAATGTAAAAAATATCAGCTCGCTGAATTGAAAAAGCGTTTCAGTTTGTCAATAAAGCAGCTGATGTCACATCGACAGATTGAAAAGCTGTAAATCTCCTATTCAGAGAGAGACGCTGCAGGCAACAGGAGTTGCTTTTCAAAGACTTAAAAAAGCAACTGAAGAAGAAAATTGTGGTGTTTAACCCGAATACTCTGCATTCATAACGGTAATGCAGAAAATGATGATTGCACCTTGTAGGGAACGGTGCAATTTAATGCATTTTAAATGTCCTTAATGAGAGGTAATGTGGTGACTTTTTATTCTGCTCCTCGCTTCTCCTTTCAGTGAGCGTTGATTGTCTCAGGGCACATTTTCAGCTTCCATTCCCGACGCGGCACACTTGAAAAACAGATCTCCGGGGACCAGCCATGTTTTGAGAACCCCAGGCTGGTTTTTAAATCCGCAGCAACAAGCGGTGAAAGAAGCTCTCTGAAGCTGAAGTAGATGATTTTAGTGATGGAGGCGAGAGCAGCCAAACGGGCCGTCACACTTCACAGAACCACAGTCAGTCAGAATCACACTAACAAGGACAAACTTTAAACCTCCCTGCTTCAGTTGGTCCTGCATCAAGAAGAAGGAACGCTGTCTCTTTCAGAGTTAAAGAAAGCTTAACGCTCCTCAAAAAGATCTCAGGAGACTCTGTGATCCTGCTGATTTAACCGAGTGGGAAATTGATGCAAACTTTCAGCTCTAAAAGTTTTATTTCAGGACACAAAACCTGAAGTTTTAGTCAGGTTCAGCTTCTGAATGAAACTGTAGACTGTAGTGTCAGATGTATTGTGTAATCCGCACCTTTTTAGCAATGTGTGAGCGTGTTTTTGCCTGTCTTTGTGTGTTTGTTTGTCTGTACCTTTGACAAAATATCTCATGAACAACTGGACAGATTTTATTGCAACTCTCAGAAAATGATCGCTGGATGTAACTGATTCACCTTTGGGCTCAAGTCCATTCAAGATGGCTGCTACAGCTATGCAACCTTAGGAAAATGACTGTAACTCAGCCATTTTTTACAGATATCAGTCATGATGTGTTGGTATTTTGAGTTACTGTTTGTATTCTTGGCTGTTCAGACATTTTCTTGTAAATAACATGACTTCTGTTACTTAAGAACAATAGTCTGCTCAGGTTCAGTGCTTACGAGTTTAAAGCAGAGCAGACAGCAGTCATTATTCAGAATACAGATGATGGGTTCTATGGGTACCAGAACACATTGGGGTTAAGGGAAATGAAGACAGCAGACAGGGCAGCAAAAAGGGCAACAATTATCATCATTATCATCATTAAACAATTAAACTGAAAGAAAAGTGTCAGAAAGAATGGATCAAAGAAAACAAAGGAAGATAATGTTATAGGAGTCAAAAGAGAGAGGGAGAAATGAGAACAGGGAGGAATAGAAGAGAAGAGACGTTATTAACAAGAACATATATAATGTAAGAATTTCAAAATATTAAAGAAACATTTATGTTATAAATATTCTACAGAGAGAAACAAGAAGTAAACAGATTCAAATTCTAATGAGATTTTCAGAAAAACAAAGATGACGAGTAGAATATGATTACAGATATCACATGCACAAGATAAAGTAGACAGAGACCCACACTCTATACCAGCAGGTGGTGGGAACGCACACATAAAGCCCATGAAGAAGAAGATGGATAGTTTTTCTGGATCTTGTATTGTTGCTTACTTTTCTTTCTGTCTTGCAGGTTTCCAGGAGAGTCAAGATTGTAGTAGTGGAGGACAGGTAGATTTTGCAGGTATCGAGCGGACAGGTAGAACTGACTTTGTTTAGATCATGCAGAGGATTTCTCAGAGGAACTGCTGAAGAGCAGGCAGGACACTGGGAGTACAGGTAAGATTTACTACAAGCAGGATTCAGTCAAAACTCAGTAAGTGACCACAGGAAGCTGAAAGGTGAACAACCACCGAGTGATGTTCAAGGACCAACGAAGAGCTTCAGTGACAGCTGAGGGGGTGCTGCTGCTGAACAATCAGGGGGGACTGGAACCATTTCTGTGAGTACGTAAAGTCTTTTCTTTTAATTGTTCCAGCCCTGCACCCACATGGAAGCAGCGTTTTAGGAGCCCCTAAATGGTATTTCTCCAGAGTGAGAAAATCTTTAAATGCCACATGTGTGTTTTTGTCAAAGACCCACCTCTAACCCCACCTACGAAAGCTGATGCAATCCAAACAAACAGAAAAAAGCTAAACAGAAGAGCAGCTAAGATTGGCAAAACTGGGGCTAGAAGCTAAAATTAGCAAACAAGACTAAAAGCTAAAACTGCCAAAACTGTTGACAAAGCTAAAATGAGCAAAATCATCTAAAAAAATCAAATTAGTAAAACTGTAGCCAAAAGTAGCATTAGAAGACAAAAATAGATCAAGTATGATGAGGCACAGTTCAAAACAGAACAATGTTTTTGAAGTAAATAGAGAGATCTCAATGTAATTTGATGGGAAATTACATTTGAAATAAAGTAGAATATTTTTAAAAGTTACAAAAACCAGAAGTCACAGAACACCACATGTGATGAAGCTGACTCAGCATTCACACGATGATCACAGATAACAGGATTGTTTCTTTTGCTGTGTGACACAAAGTACAAATTTCATTTTGTCGCCACTCTTTTTAAGTTTATGACTATGCACACTAACAATAAGTCCAACAGAGGCAGATTTAGATTTTCATTGCAGATCCAGGAGTCTGGAACCTCTGGCCTCCGGGCCGTGTACGGCCCTCAGAACAATTTTATCCAGCTTGCCACGCACTTTCAGGCAAGTAAATAAAATAATTCAAAACCAGAGGAAAAGATATGGACAATGGCATCAATGGCATTTCTGTGATAAAATTGACAGTAATGTTAATGTCCGAGTCAGGATCCAGGTCAGTGAACACAACACAAGTAGTCAAGCGTCAGCGCGACAGAGATCAGGTGATTGAGGCGTCGACTGCAACTGCAGAAAAAGAAAAATGGAAACTGAAGCCACATCATTCAGGAAAAACTGACGAGTGATTATGTTTTTGTCCAAGTGTTCAGTGTGTGGCGAGGTGCTGCAGTGAGGAAGAGGTCCGATCTGGAGGACATTACCTGCAGCAGACATCTCACACAGGAGCCGCTGAAAGGACAGATAAAGTTGCTGCACTTCTTCCAAGTCTGGATGCTCCTCCAAACCGTGGAGTGACAGAGAGCATCATGGGGAGGAAAGAAGCTGAAGCCTCGTGCAGAGGGACACTTCCACTGGTTTGGGTTTAAAAGATGAACTTTTTCAAATATTGCAACTTTTTTGTCCAACAAATTGACACTTTGTCTTGTCTAAAACTTGACAAGTTCACACTTTGATCTCAAACTAACAAAAAAGACCCTTTCTCCTCGTTTTCTGAGTGGCCCTGATACACTGTGGTAGACCTTTTCATATTCAAACATTTCTTCTAAGAAAATAATCATTTGTTTTATATACTTGCCCCATGTTTCAGAGGTATTTTATTCTTATTACAATGTTTTGTGTTTTGAAAGGCAGCAACCATTAAAAACAAACTAAACTGAAACTTACAATTGTTTGCAAAAATACATATATGTTAAATCTAAGTTGTAGTTTTATTTATAACTGTCACATTACAGCGGTTTACAACCTCGGCGTGGCCCTCAGAGGGCTTTCTAAAAATTGAAATGGCTCCCAAGAGAGAAAAGGTTCCCACTCCTGTCCTAAATCATGTCCACCCTTTAAGATGTTGACAATCAAAATGAGACATCTGTCACAGACATTTCAATTATTGTGTTGGGGGCCAGATAAAATGTTTACAAGGGCTGAAATTGGCCCACGGGCCTGGACTTTGACACACATGACTGACACTGTGGGTGGACTGTATATTAAATGGTACAGTTTATGTTTCGAACTGTAAACACAAGAAGAAGAAAGAGATGAGACTGGTGACTAGAAGAGAGTCTTTGTGTCCCATTCAACTACAGGACCACAAAGTGCAGGACAGGGGGGACTGGAAGTCCAAACACGGGGACATAATGGACACTTTTCAGGCCCAGCATCCAGCAAGGATCGGCTGGAGGACAGGGCTTTCCTCACATATCACTCTATTATTATTATTTTACACAAGTGTTTGTCTTTTCAAACTATTCCCATTTCTCACATCTTATTAAATGTAAAGTTGAGTATATTGTAGTTTTTCCTGCAGTGTTTGTCTTTTTATATTATTGACAGATCAAACTGATAAAACCCACAGATTATTTGCTCTGATGAAGGAGTTTGTGTTGGGACTTAGCCTCAGCTACCACACCACATCTTGGCTGAGCTGTAGCAATAGCTGTGGTGGCCATCTTGAATTAGGTTGTAGATGTAGAGCCAATGATGACTTTCCAAACGTGTGGTGGTAGCTGAGCATCACCTCTAACATATACTCTGAGCTCTACACATATTTGTGTTTAAATCTTTGACATTAACTGTGAGTCAATCCTGTTTGTTAGCAAAATATCTCCTGAACCACTGGACAGATTTTAATGAAAGTAACGACTACATGTGCCACTCATTAACTCTGGAAGTGAACAAAATTAAAGATGGCCTCCACAGCTAATTAACTGTAGCACATGCAACAATGGCCAACTCAGTTATTTGTACAGATACTGTGTTAAAGGCTGAGGGGGGGGGTAGTCACTCTGGATGCTCACAGATCATCCAAGATCTTTGTTTAAAATATGACTTGCTTCGAGGAAGGCTGCGTTACTGTCTGATCTGGTTTGGTTTGAGTCCTTTTATACATTCTAGAAATGGTGCTGTCAGTGTTCCCAGTGCCCCCCTCATCCCACCCCTGTGAGGTTCTGATGTATAAAAACTTTCCTTGCTAGTTTGAGTCCTCTCTTCATGGGTGACCAGATCTTTTTTTTCTTTGGCCTTTTTTGGATTAACCATGTCCTGGATGACTGAGCATCACCACCAGCAACATTAAAACTAGGTTTAAAAACAACATATTGTCTGTCTTCAAGATCAAGACAGACATGCTCAGTATCTGAGCTGTTCCTGGGCAGAGATCTCTGAGGTTGTTCCTGGGATCTGTTGGAGCCACTCTTCCAGTCTGGGGGTCACAGCACTGAGTGCTCTGATGACCACTGGTACCACTGAGGCTTTGACTCTCCACAACTTCTCTGTTTCCTCTGTCAGCCCTTGGTATTTCTCCAGCTTCTCGTGCTTCTTCCTGATGTTACAGTCACTTTGGCTCACTACATTTATTTCCACTGCCTTCTTCTGGGTCTGGAAGTCCCACAGTATCTCAGCCCTGCCATTCTCCACCACCTTAGGTGGAGTCTCCCTCTTTGACTGTGGGACTTCCAGTCCATACTCAGTACAGATGTTCCTGTAAACTATTCCAGCTGCTTGGTTATGGTGTTCCATGTATTCTTTGCCTGCCTGCATCTGACATCCTGCTGTTATGTGCTGGACTGTCTCAGGGACATCTTTGCACAGCCTGAACCTTGAATCCTGCCTGGTATGATAGACCCTGACCTCCATTGCTCCTGTGCTGCCATGATTAGTTCCTCTGTCTGTCCTTCAGTCCAGCCTTTCTAGCCACTGGCAGGATTTGTTGATATCAGCCACTTCTTTAGTCTGTCAGTGCTACATGCTGTGCAGGGTCTTGTATTTCCATGATGGTTCCTCTTTCTCCTCTTCCACATTGGGCTTCTGCTGCCTGAGACTTTCACCTAGCAGATCATCATTGGGGGCTTTCTTCCTGATGGACTCCAGGATCTGGGTTGTTTCATCCTGTATACTGGCTCTGATGCTCACTTGTCCTCTGCCTCCCTCCTTTCTCTTAGTGTTCAGTCTCAGGGTGTTGGACTTAGGCTGAAACCCTCCGTGCATTGTGAGGAGCTTTCATGTCTTGATGTCAGTGACTTCTATCTCCTCCTTTGGTCAGGTTATTATACCACCAGGGTATCTGATGACTGACACTGCAGATGTGTTGATGGTTTGGACTTTGTTCTTGTCATTCAGCTGGCTCTTCAGGACCTGCCTGACTCTCTGTAGGTATTTGGTTGTGACTGACTTCCTTGCAGCCTCATCATTTTATGATTATTTGAAAAGCAATTATTCTGACTGTTGCTACTTATTTTATATCTGTGGCCATTATGTATCAATAACTGAGACACTAGTTAAACTTCAGTTTTTCCTGCTGCCAAAGGCAGGTTGAACTGTATTGTTAATTTTTGCACTCAGCCTAGTTAAGAGAAAAGCATTGTTTGTACTCCATTTTATTTTAAATGACATTATAATTAATTAACAGAGAAAAAAACCTGTTAAAGTGTGAGCTTCTCTGGAGCCCTGCTAGAGGACCTTAATCCTGATTGTTGGCTGGAAATGGACCAGCTGGCAGACTTCTGTCTCATAAGATAAAACATAATTTTTCTTTAGCTCACAATGATAAAATCCTCCCTACATCCACAACATTCACATACCAACAGAGAAACAAAAGCAGATTTTCTATTTTTAATCACAAATCATTGGCTTAGAAAACTGACAATGATGTGACAATCATTATGTGTATGCTGGATGCTGTTGATTGGACAAAGAAGAAGAAACCAGATGATGTGAATGTGGGTGACATGCATGTTGGAAAGTGTGGGCGGACGCTCTATTTCTGTTTGTGTTTGCTGTTTTTATCTGTGCACACGGCCCTGGACCAGACCCGCAGCAGAGCTGCTGTTCCACTGGTGTCTGCAGCAAACCATCTGTGGCTCGGCTTGTTTCTGTGTGCCATCGCCATGGCGACCCACAAATGCTTGTCACAGCTACTTGTATTGAATGCTCCTGGCGATGGCCCATCTGTCTGTCCGTCCTTCGTTTGCTCCGGCTGATCAGGATCTCTGCAGAGGCTACTTCTGGTTGAGGTCTGACTCCTGTCCGTCTCCAGGTGAGGCTCTCAGGGAGACCTGGTGTTCAGGACCCTAACAGTCTTACGGCCGTAGTGCCAGTAGCTGTATCCTGATGCTGCTGTAGTCACCGCTGTAACATACCTGCAACACACATCCCCATGGCTCAATTCAATAACATAGTGAGACTTTATCATTTATCCACCTGTTACAAGTATTCAATTAACATATTGTGCCCCCTAGTGGTGGTGTCAGGAAAATACACTGTAGCAGATCTAAAGCAAATCCACGTTTTCTGTCTCTGAACCCCTTTAAAACATAAACTGTAACAAATTAAATACATTTGTATAACTTTAAATACTCGTGTTCAATAAAACATCTCAGAGCAGGTAGGCTGAAACTTGAATTTCAAACTAAAATCCAACTTTTTACACGTTCACATTTACTTTACAGATAATTTTTAAACTGTATATAAGACCAATCGTATTGATTATCAGGTTTAAAAACTGAACTACAAATATATCAGCCATTGGTGGTAGTTTTTTTTTTTACAAGGACAATATTTGTTTTATTTGTTGTTTTTTTTCCTGTCAGGAGTTTTGACCTGTAAATAAAAGTGCAGTTGTAATCCCAGGCTGGACACCCTGTAGTCCGCCCTGAGTGTGTGAAATGTTCCGCATCATTTCCAGCAGCAGCGTCTCGAACCCTCTGTCCACTGCAGTTTCATTGCTCGCAAATCATAATTAAAATGACAAAATACAGGTAATTCTTTTTGTGTGAAAATGACAGGAGTCACAGTCTGTTGGAATGACAGCTGCTTAACTTAAAGAAAAAGAAAAACAGGGTAAAAATATCAATAATGACTCCCATGTTGCTTAAAACCAGTTGATAAGGCTCTAAATTTGAATTGTGGACAGAAGTCGGAGCACAGCTTTGCCCCGAGGTGACAGAGTGCACTTCCTGTTAGCCTAATTTACAGAACAACTCCCAGCAGCAGCCAACTCTAAGGAAACAGCAGAAAGCTTTTATACCAACCAGACAAAAGGAGTTTTTCCACGTGGATCGACAGGCAGCTTTAATACACTCTGACACCTCTCAACAAATTCACTTCATATTTTATTTATATTACCATTATTAGTTTTATTTATATTAGTTCTTAGTGTGGCAGTTTTCCCTGGTTCCTGCAGACCTCACATCAGTCATCATGGCTTTGTGACAGACCAGAGGCAGGTTTAGGTTCATCAGTGACTTATTTTTTAGGTTTTGAAACTAGTTTCTCCCCTGCTGCATCAAGGTTATCAGATAAGATTTGTAACTGAACTGACAGTAATCCCTTCCCTGTCCTTGGTGTCCTGTTGATGCTACGGAGCTGGTCAGCAGGAAAACAAGTTTCCTGCAGGTTCCCACGGTCAGAAATATCATGTGCTACGACATTAAGGCTTTACGTTACCTACATGTCCCAGTGTGATAAGAAGTGCATCTACAGTTTGTCTGACACAGATTTAATGTCACCGTGTCGTTTATACAAACAGAGTCCAGGTGCACTTCCTGGAACGGAGCACAACAAACATCAGGCTTGTCACAGAGTTTACAGGCATGGAAGGATGAGTTCCTGAGGATGCAGGATGTTTTTCACAGATAAAAAGAAGATGTTTAGGTGTTTTCTATAATAAGTTTATTTTTGCATTGTCTTCTTCTAAGCTTCAAAGTTCTTCAAACTGAGGTAAAAATCTGGATTTGAAGACTAAGGAGGATGTGGGAGATGCTTTCTGAACTTTGAAACATGCAGTAATGAGTAATGCTTACACTTAGGTCAGATACTGTGTGCAGAAACTTATAAACGTGCTCCGTTTGAAAAACTCCCTTTTCTGTTCATTCTTCAAACATGTCCAGCTTGTAAACACGAGTCATCAGTTTGAAGGAAAGAACAGTGGGATCAGTGCATCCTTCCTTACAGTGTGTTAAAGAAGTGCAAGCCTTGAGTTTCTCATCACTCAGCCTATCTGCTGCTGTTGTCTCACAACAAACAGACAAAGTTCAGCACATGTGGCTGCAGCTTTAGGAGCCTCATTGGGATCCAATAAAACGTCCTACTCTGGCTCACTCTGACATCTGATTCAAACTGATTCAGCACACTTGAGCCAAACAAGCAGCATTTCTGTGCTGCTTGTTACACATGTGGAGTGTGTGGTTTACCATAGGCACTGCAGCAGGAGGCTGTCTGTGAACTGGAAGACTGGAGCAGCCAGAGACGCTGCCACCAGGCACAGCTGGATGGCTGTGTTCACCTACAGATGGGGAGAAAACCAGAGATCATCCTTTTCCACTTCATATGTAGAAGACAAAACACTGTTTCCTGCCAATATTCTACAGTCTATGGTGGGTGTCAGACCCCACAGAAAGGCTTCGGACTGAGGAAGTTTGTATTTTTACTGCCTGTACTAAAGTACTTGTTAACACTGACACCCTTTCATTTTACCAATAAGCCCTTCAGAATAAAACAAAAAGTATATTTAAACATTTCAACTCAGAGTTTAGTTTTCTTGGACAAAGTTGTAAGTTTTAGACTTTACAGACAAAGGTGGTTTCATTTATTAGTGTATACTATCCACACACACACACACACACACGGGTGGCTGTGGATCAGCGGTTAGAGCAGTCAACCTCCAATGAAACAGTCGGAGGTTTGATTCCACCAGTATTCCACATGTCGAAGTGTCCCTGGGCAAGACTGCCTCCGATGTGTCCCATCTGTCTGAATGTGATCTAAGGCACTGATTAGTCTCTATAGAAGGACTTATTTGTAGAGATGCAGCAGAGTGCTGGATGAATGTGTGTGGATGGGTGGATGAGGCACAGATTGTGATGTAAAGTGCTTTGAGTGGCCTGGTTGGCTGGAAAGGCCAACCTTAGTACAGTCCATTTACTATAAATACTTATATTCATACATTAATGTGGTGCAGAAACACACAAAGCTAAAGAGATGAGATATTTACTCAAGGTTAAGGTGTGTTTTCAGATATATTGTCTACAAAATATTCAGATAACATGAAACAGGTTTAGAAAGTGTTAATGTGGTCAGGTTTTCTTTGTTATTTCTAATTCCAGTAGCAGCAAACCTGTGACCTGTTTTGTTTTGAGAGGACTACAGTAAATCTTCCCATCATGCAGTGTTAGGTTTTTATTCTTCTACAGAAATAAGCTCATGGTTCTTCGGCTCACCTTGCTGAAGAACGTGGGCTTTAGCTGTGCTGTAGTGTAGCAGGGGTTAAAAAATTTACTAAGAGTCACCTGCAGAAAAGAAAGAAAACAAACAGATGGTAAAGAACATTTAAACATTTTTCAAGCACAGTGCTCACTTTTAGAGATCATATGTTCAGACAAAAAATGTGGATACATTCACACATGATTAATTATTAAAAACTAAACTAAAGAAAAGTGCACCACTGCTCCACTAGAGGGCAGCATTCCCAAAAGTCCATTATTCCTCCTGGTCCAAAAATGACTCACAGTTCAATCAATTAAAAAAAGATATGAGGTAAAAGAAAGATGAGAGAAATCAGAGCTAGAAAGGCACAAAACTTTAAAGCAGATCTTTTCAAATAAACTTTACAAAATAAATTAAATAAAAATATAAAATAAATAAAGGCAGGATCTTATGTTGTCACTATTTTGGTCAAACCTTGAAAATATCTGTTATCGTTCAGAATCTGTCAGCCCTCAGCACACCAGAGTTTAGCTCCATGTCTGTAAGTTCACAGAGTGTTTGTTTCATGTTTGTTTTAACTAAGGTTGATTAGGCTGCCGAGCACTTTTCACACCTTGCATTAAAATTAAAGTGCTTTGGAAATCCTTCTAGCTCCCTAAACATCCCAACAGTTTTTGTATAAAACCTGTGAGGACTTTAGCTACTTGGAGGGAGGAGTGCCGTGCTTCTCACCGGGGGAGGTACAGTCTTGTATCTGACCCAGAAGACAGCAGCTATCAGACCGATGTCTCTGAAAATCACCAGAGCTGTCAGTGGAGCTGGAACAGAAGACAACAGGTGATATTTGGGTTGGTTTTTGAAACGTCAGCAACACTGAAACGTGTGAGACAGGACAGAAGTTTTGTACCTGGGATAAGCTCAGCGTAGGTGAGACTGATGTATAAAATACTGATGAGAATCTTATCAGCCAGCGGATCGAGAGCGCTGCCTAAAGCAGACTTTTGATTGGGCCACGTCCTCGCTATGAAACCATCCAACTAAAGGAGACAAAGGAACAAGAAGAACAGCTCTAAAGTCTGACTGGAAAAAGAGTTAATGAACTAAGAAGAGCAGCTTTGTTGGCAGGCGATAGCATCACATTTATTTATACAGCCCTTTTTCAGCAGCAAGGTGATTCAAAGAGCTTTACAGCACGTGAACACAAACATACAGTCATAAAACACAACAATATGTAAAATATGAGCTAAGATAATCTAAATGGAATCATGAAACTAAACATATCTTAAACACTAAATAAAACACAGGAGTACAGAAAGGCTAAGATAAACAGACTGACTAAGAGCTAAATAGATTTGAATAAAAGGCCAACTCAAAGTGTGAGTGTAAGAACAGAAAAAGGAGGGAGGGAGCTGGTGAAGACGCTGACAGAGGTGAGGAACGCCTACAAACACTGTCCCAGATACGCCTGTCTCTGCTTCTGATAAATGTCTCACTGCGCTGCAACTAAACTCAAACAAACCAGGCAGTTTCAGTGAGTTCTGATTGTTTGTGACCAAGTGTGCAGTGAGCTGTGAGGTAGCATTCTGAAGGGCTCATCTGTTGGAGCTGGGATGTTCTGTCAGCTACATGCAGATTTAATCCAGCTTTCCCAGCTCAAACTGACCGTCCTCAGCTGCAGAACAGAAGTCCAGCTTTGCCCCTTTCACACGGACCCTAAAGGTCCCGGCTCCACTCTACTCGGCTCGCTTTGCAAGCGTTCACATCTGCATTGTTTCGCACTCGGTCCCTGCTTCTTTGGTCCCTGCTTCAGAGTCGGGCCAGCTGGGCCAGCCCTGCTTCGTGGGCGGCGCAAGCTTAGCTCCTGTTCACTCATTGGTCGTGGGTGTGACCAGATGCAAGCATAAAGAGCGAAGGTAGGAATATAAACAACAGAGTTAGCTTACCCTGCAGCGTTTCTGCCGTCTGTCCCCCAGCTGAAGGCTTGTAAAGCCTGAAATCTCTGGCGGATAACAGCTGTCCTACTCCACGCAACAATCGCAGCATCCAGAGCATTTCTTCCACTGCGCCTCTCTTCCTGAAGTCTCAGGAGAATCCCCATAAGTTTAAAAACAGCAACAACACAGGGCCAACGTTGTCCATAGCGCTTTCATTGTTTACACAACTAGTACTAAGTTTCTGTAGCGCACCCCCCCGCGCCATGGCCCCGCCCCCCGCAACACGAGGAGGCGTTTCTCTGCTAACGACCAAACTGGCCGGTGTGAACGCGATGCATTCTTTATCGAGCTGAGCCGAGTGGAGCCGAGTAGAGCGGAACTTCTGAATTAGGGTCTGTGTGAAAGAGGCATTTGTTTCAGGTTCACTGTGTCCTGGCTGACAGAATCTGCACCAGCAGGTGATGAGATCAATGTTGAACTGTTTCATTAGGAGGGCCTGTCTAATGAGACAAAGACAAGTTGATAGTTTGCACCTGTCGGCCATCGTACCACCTACCAAAGCCTGCATGAACCTTTGGAAGATTTGTTGCATCATTTTTTTTAACTTGTTTAAATTTCAACAAGAAAACAGCCAGCCTCTATGACTCCTGGGAGGAAACTCTTTCACCAGCTAGTTGCAGGCCAGTGAGAGGCCACCTTCAGGAGGAAAGGATGTGAATGTGCCTCACCAGGTCCGTGGCTCCGGCCACAGTGAAGAGAAACAGACTGAGGTCAAAGTGCTGCTGGATGATCAGGTGTCCCAGGTACGGAGCCAGCAGGATCCGACACACACACAGCAGGTTGGGGATGGTCCAAGGGTTTTCATACTGCCGAGGGAATACAAGGAGGTCACGGAAACCTGGGCTTACTTCAGGAGTCTCACTGTGGTTTGAATCTTTTATACAAAAACACCTCATCAACACAGAAGAACACTTTACGAAGATTTATGTTTTGTTTCACTTAAAATGTTGAGATTAAAGTGAAATTATTACTGACAGCAAAAAGTCTTATTGACTAAAACTGTCACAATGTAAATAAAATTAATCTATCAAGATGAAGTCAAAGGAAATGAAGTCCACATGAACTGGACTGTATTTGTTTCATTATTATTATTATATTTGAAGTTTATGGATGCCCTTTTACTGGGTTACCTCTGAACTAATCTGCAGTATTTTAGTTGAACCGGTTCAGTGTGCAGTTAGTCCTTCACATAGATTATCTCAACCCAAAAAACTAAACATCTGAAGTTGTTCATCATACTCTAACTCAATTATTATTCTGGGTTGGAAACGATTTTACTGATTACCATGACAGTCCTTTTTAAATCTTTATTATTTTAATTGACCTCACCAAGTTCCCTTCTCTCATCCCACATATGGTTTATTCAGAGTTCATTTTCAGTCATATTTTGCTGTTGGAATGCCAGTTTTATAATTCACCCATCTGAACTGTTCGTTCATACCTAAGTGTAGTGTAAAACAAGCAGAATAAACAGAGGAACACCGTATTAGCAGCAGAGCGTTGATTCATGGTACTAAGTATAATGACCTTCGACTTATTGCAGTTCATTTATTGATGTTGTTACTGTGCACACTGATACTGCAATGATAGTAATTTGTTATGTACTTGTTATAGATGTAGATTTAATAATTACTTCCTAAAATGTTTAATTAAAATTCACCCCGGGGTTCATGAGATATTTTGCTTACAAAGAGTGACTCATTGTTAGTGTTAATGCTGGTTTTAAGCTAAATATTGTGCAACAAGCAGCACTTAGAGCGGTGGTTGTGGAGGTTTTAGATGTTTCTCTGACACACCTGATTAGAATCAGCAGATGATTAACAGGCTTCTGCAGAACCTGCAGACCTGCTGAGGAGCAGGAGAACAGCTACACCATGCAGGACAGTGTCCCCCCCAGGACCAGGGTGGACACCAGGTGTTGTGAATGACTCAGCTACCTGTAAAATGGACCGACCGGTTCTGTTGGCTGTGGTTTTTTAAATGTTTTATCGCCTGTGCACCCAGCCACTCCAGCAGGCTGAGTTCAAACTGTTACTCTGCGCCCACGGGTTCTGGACTCACCAGCTCCTTGAACTTGAACAGCCCCGGTTCCTCCCGGTCCGCCTTCTCGTCGGTCTTTTCGCTGCAGAGTCCTCGACCTGCTCTGGGGGTCAGCGGGGACCGGAAGCCGCCCGCTGACCTCTCCAGCCCTCCGGCTCTCCGCGCGTGCCCGGGAACCTGCCCACTCCAGCACGCGACCCGGCCGTCCGTCCATTTCAGCCTGAGGAACCACGAGCCGCCCACCTGGGGCCGTGTCGCCCTCGCGTGCTCAGCTACAGGTGCGTGTCCCAGCCGCCATAAGGCGGGCGACAGCCGGGACACGCTGCCGGGACAGCGCGCGGACACGAGGCCAGCTGCGTCCAGGAACAAAGGCGCCGCAGCCCGCCCCAAACACGTCACTAACATTTCCACGCGCGTGCCGCCGTGACTCTTCCACCCGTGGTCATGGTGGGGTTAGACTGGCACACAAGCCCTGCTCGACCCAGCAGGCTGCCATGTTGCCGTAAACTGTTCCGGTACGCGATGTCGTAAAATGGGTTTTCAATTATTTGATTTTGAAAAGTATCTGTTCGAAACTTTAACTGCGTTTTGTTTTTATTTAGTAGAAAACTGTTAATAACGGAAAAGTTTAAAGCTATATGCGATACAAATTACGTTTAATGTACTGGAAAAATGCTTTTCAAAATAAAAGTTTAGGAGAAAGGTCAAGCTTTATTATTAACTTTGTTAATGAATAAGAGCACTAACAGATAACAGATATAAAAAAACCCCAGCTCAAATCAACAACTGTCAGCTTTCCAGCACAAAATAACAGGGTTGTGGTTTTTAAACACCAATGATGTAACAAACATTTATCCTGTTGATGTCTTTTTAAAATGGTAACTTTTTAAACTAAAAACAAAGGGCATTTTTGGAAACAACTGTTTCAATGAAATAGATCAAAACTACAATATGTACATATATATTACTAGAGTCTGTCTCTAATATACTATTTATATATTTTTGCATATTTATTTATGTACATAGCATTTCTAATAAATCTGTTACAACAAAAAGTGAGATGTATTTTCTCATTGTTCGACTGTTTTTCTATGAAATAAAATACAGTGCGTCTCAAAGTTATGTTTAACTTGTTTAGATGTTAAAGTAATGTCACTACCATCAGTGAATCTCCATATTAATAGTGGTTCCTCCTCCTCTGGATGAGATTTGTCCTCCTTCAGAAAGCCGTGTTCGACTTGCAGATGTTTTTTCCTTCCTCATTTTTGTGCGGTGTAACTGTTAGTGTCGTCAGAGGGTCATGAGATGGTCTGCTCATAACATCCATATGAAGTAGATTTCTTTCTATTTGTTTGTTGTTTATTTTTACAAATAATTACCCAAACCGTGACCTTGCAGCAAAGCCTCTGCATATCGTGGATGTGCTTTACGGTAGCGCCTCACTGGGTTGTGTGTTGGAGACCTGTTGGCAAACAGCATTCAATTTTTAATGTGTTTAAAACATTTGTGTGACAAATGTTGTCTTTAAACAGAGTCGTAACAGGCATCTCCAACCCATCCCCTTTGACACCTGCGCAAAAGCTGCTCTTTGATGGAAAACATCCATGTCTAAAACCACCGTGATAATAAAAGGCAATTATTTAAAAACAAATCTACCCTTTTTCATTTCTAAAGTATTTTGAAGTAGATCATCGTAAAGGTAGGGGTGTCCACTGATGTGGGCTGAGGGGGGCCATGAAATGATGTGAATGGCCAAGAACAGTTTTACTACCTGTGTAACGAGGCTACATGACTCGTTCATCACTTGGCCACAAACACTCAGACAACAGAAAATTAGACACTGTTCTTGAAGTTTTGAGTGTCCAACAGTCTTACTATGAGATTGCAGCGTTAGATGGTCTGCAGCTGGTACATCTTGGGCCCTTTCTTCAGCAGGAAACCCTGCTCGTTCAGGGAACTCAAGAGACCCTGAAAATCCACCACCTGGAAGGGATAAAGAGCTAAATGAACATGTTTTCCCAGGATAAAGAAGCAATATGTTTCAGTGTACACTAGCCTTAGTTTGACTTTGTGTCCTTTACTCACAGCTAAGATTTCAGAAAATAACAGTTTGGGTACACACAGCACCTTTATGTTCACTTTGTCAGCTATGGATCGAAGCGTCTGCAGATCAAACTGCCTCTGATTGGTCCTCTGAGCATGCGAGTGCAACGCGCTGACCAGTCGCTTCGCAGCGCTGCGCTGACTCATGCCAGAGCCAAGCTGAGAGCGTTCAAAGTCCAGATTTCCCAGGCCATCGGAGTATGTGTCAGCCAGACTTCAACATAAAACAGAGACGTTTGCCTCTCACTACGAGACACAATGACCTGCTTCTGCACTGGAACACATGCTTGCTTTTACCCTAAAGTTGAATAAAATGTCAAAACTGTAACATTTTGTTTAGATGGCAAAAGGATAGAAGACAGAGTACAACAGAAACATATCCAAATGCACCATTAAGAAGATTTATATGAACTCCTTTCAACATTTCTTGATCTAAACGCTCATTTGCTGCTGCAGTTACCTGTGCTTCATGATTTCCACCACATCCTCAGCATCACTCTTTGTAGCCGTTTCTCTAAGCTCCAACTTGGCTCTTGCCTACAAACACAGGTTGCATCATTTAGGCACATTATAACAATAAAGGCCTAGCGATCCTACATATCGCCCTCCACCTTTCATGCTGGAGTTTCAGATTAAAAACATGTTGCAGCCGTTTTGGTCAAATCCTGAATATCATGTTATTTGTTATATCGGGAGATGTTGGTCTTGTCAATAAGTCTGAACTACAAACTTATCAAATTTGATCTCAGACTGTAATTGACCCAGTTACAGTCATTTTTGTGTTGGCTAATGTTGACTGGCTGTGGCAGACATCTTGAATTGACTCCAAAAGTGAATCACTTGAACATGTACAATCAGTGATTAAAATCCACCCAGTGGCTCATGAGATATTTTGCTAACTACAATATTATGTAGTTAATTATGTATTATCTACATTTGGCTTCCCGATGTGGCCTTGAAGGCCAAAGTCTTATCAATTCTCTCTGGAATTTATGTCAACAGAAGCTTGTTGCCCTCTTGCCTGTGAACATCTGTGAACGTGATTCATGGACTTTTCTGCAAACACACACACACACACACACACAAATGCATCACACCGCCTCCTACCGTCTGGAAACAAACACACACATTCTCATACTCTGCTGTCGCATCTCTCACCCCCCCTCCCTCCTTCTCTATCTTAGTAATTACTACATCGGCTGTTTTAGTGGCCCACTGGTACCATTTAGAAATTCGGTACTGTTTAGTTTAGCTTTATCTTCCTACACTTAGTTTAGTTCTGTACATTTAGTCATATTTAGATCTGTTTAGTTTAGCTTAGCTTATTTAGACAATTAGTTATCATTGTATCTTGTACCTGTCTGTAATTTTGTTTTCTGTAACTCTGTCTGTAATTTTGTTCTTGTGTTGTAAAGCACTTTGAGTCGCCTCGTGCTGAAAAGTGCTATATAAATAAATGTACCTACCTAACAGCACTGATTGCAGTGGTTATTGGGAAAGTTTTAAACACAGATCTTGTGTGATCAGTTAGTGCTGCCACCACACCAAATTCTCTAAAACTGACTGGGTTTAGGCATTTTTGTGATTTGTAATATTAGTTGTCTATGGCAGCCATCTTGAATTGTGTTACCTCCAAATGTTATGTGTTGTAGATGTACCTGTAAGGATTCCCATCTGCAGGTTTCATTAAAGTTGTAAAACCATCCCCTTCACCTCTGGCGGTGGGACTGATTCATCTAAAGAGCTTTATCTTGTGTGTTTGGTGAGCGACCTGCCTCGGTGAGTCGGATCAAAGACTCCAGCTGCCGTGTGGTGATGGGCGTGGCATCAGCAGAATGAGCCTGAGCTCTCAGGGACAGATAGAAGTCCTGCAGGGTTTGTGCTGCTTCAGGAGAGAGGGAGGGACGGACGTACTGCCGAGCGTAGCTGATGTACTTCCTCAACAAGCACGCAGGAAGCAGGTCCACAGATTCACCTGCAGGAATCTCCAAACAAACACACATCGGACATAAACACAAATGTTTCAAATAATGAGCTGTCAGGTGTCTGAGGTCCTGGCTTTTTTCTTTTGCAGATTCATCCAGCCTTTCTCACTAATTGTGATTCAGCATTCATATTATTGTTTTCCTGTGTTTTGTTGCTGGAAGGACTGATTGTCCTCCAACTACTTCTGCACACTTTGTGCTCGTTTAGTCATCCATATTTAAATTGTTCAGCTGCTATGACTTTTGGTTTTTGTAACTTTTATACTTTTCATTTGATTTAACTTAATTTACAAATATTGTTCTCATAGGAATACCTGCTAATAAAATGCTGAGTCAGCATTCAGACTATTTTCCTGTTTAAACTTTCTTTTGTACAGGTTTAAACTTCCACAGTTTGCCATTTTAACAATTTATATATCAAAATGTTCAGCTTGTTCTGAAATAGTGTGCTGTGACTTTTGAGTGTTGTAATTTTTATACTTTTATATCATTTTATTTAAAATAAAATTCCCCATAGAAATACACTGGGATCTGTAGAACTTATTCAAAAACATCGTTCCCCAAAAACTAATCTATTTTTGTCTTCTTCAGCTACTTTTAGCTCTTTGTTCCTTTTGGCATTTTAGCTAGTTTTGCTGCTTTTAGCTACAATTCTTGCTGTTTTTCCTTGTAATGTATCATATTTAGCTGGTCTTCTGCTCATTTGTTTCTTTTTGTTTTTTACTTTAACGACTCAGTTTCTTCATGTTCAGCACATGTCAGCAGTCATTTATCCCTCTGCGTTTTAGAAGGAAATGTAATCTTTCATTTTAATGTTGCCTTCATAAAAAGTAATATATCGAGCATTATTCCTTAATGTTTTCACAACATGTTATTTTCCAGCTTCATGTTAAAAGCATTCTGAATCATCTGTGGGTTTTTAATGTTCTGTACCTGCAAACGGTCAGACAGAGGCATGGCTGAGTGTTGCAGCAGGATGGAGGGCTCTAACTCGGCGCTGGTCCTGGTGACCGTGGCGCTGCTGGTTCGGCCTTTTCCTGCCCTGTTTGCCATGACGTGCTCTGACAGCCGACGATCGTGTGACTCGTCTGGGATGTCCAGGAGGAGGAATACAACATCAAACCGAGAGAGCAGAGCCGAACTCATCCTACAGACAAAACCAGTAATAATATCACATCCTTCAGCAGAAGATGCAAAGAATATTGGACTTTCCTGTTGCCAATGATCAAACTCACTTCAGATTTTCTGAGACAGTCTTGCCTCTGTTGTAGTGTCCCCCGATGGGGTTAGCTGCAGCAACAACAGATGTCCTGGCAGGCAGAGAGGAGACGATACCAGCTTTAGCCAGACTCACAGACTGCTGCTCCATAGCTTCTAACAGAGCCTGCTGCTGGTTACCCAACTTATCAAACTCATCAATGCAGCACAGTCCTGAAACAGGAACAATACAAACATCCAGGAAATCCATGAATGTGAAGAGGATCGACTCACAAAGACTCCAATTCAGATGACTTCTAAGGTTTTATTTCCAAGTTGGTTTTGTTTTAAATTCCTCTGTGAGCTGAGAAACTGCAGCTTTGGCTTCTTTAACAATCTGACTACCCGTAACTGGGTGAATCAGAGGTTCTATAGCTCCAAATCTAAACGTAATACAGGATGAAAAGTAAAGCATATAAACACATCAAAGCTGCAAACTGACTTCTAATCAAAGATTTTAAGTTTTGCACCTTGATCAGCCAACACCAAGGCTCCTGCCTCCAGAGCGTAATCTCCTGTCCCCGAGTCTCGAGACAAACTCACCGTCAGTCCTGCACAAACAAACACATCATGGTACTCCTCCACAGCTCTTACAGCTTTCATTTTCACATTCTGTCCTCCAGACTGGTTCAGGTTCTTTCAGTGATATATATATATTTGTTTTTTACCTTTTTGTCTGGAAGCTTACTTTGCAGTGTTGCCCTTACCATAGCAGAAACTATGATGGTAAAGGCTTTCCCCTCAATTATTTATTCATTCATTTCTATTCTTTCAGTAAGATCCCACTTATATGAATATTATTTTGGAGTTTAATCACTATATAAACCGTAGATGTAATCATAGTTCATTTTTATGTCAGCACACTTGTAATTTAAGAGGATAAAAACCTGTGGTGCTGGTACTGTTTCCACACACATAGATTCCCCTGGGGGCCACATGGCATACTGCCTACAAACAGAAACACAAAGCAGATGATGAAGCAGTCTCAGCCAACACTTTGTTTTCTGTCCTGTCCTACCTGTAACATCTGGCTCTTCCCCAGTCCGGGGTCCCCCACTATCAGGATGTGAGGATCGCCCCTCACTGGGACGCTGTTCTTGCCTGTGTGTTTCTGTCTGCCTCCAAACAACGCCAAAGCAAGAGCAGCCTTCACCAACTGCAGATACACAAGAACAGAACCAGCTGAAATAAACTGACACAACACAGAACTTTAGCAGTCCATGGAAAACAAGTATTTGTTGGAAAAAGAAAAGGAGGCCTAACATTACGTCATTTTTATCACCTGTCACTGAAAGGATAGGTCTGTGTTCACTCATTTGCACCGTTCCAAAATATCTCATAATTCACTGAACTTTAGGAAAGTCATCATTAAATTCACAACTTTTGGAATCAATCTAATTCAAGATGGCCACCACAGCAAAGCAGTCTTAGCAAACACAAAAATGGCCACAACTCAGAACGTTTTACAGCCACTGAGCAAAAATTAGCATGTTAGAAGCTGAAACGGACCCCCAACTTATACTCTGAGCCCAAACTGCACAAGATCTTAGTTTAAAACTTTGACACTGAAGCTGCATATAAAATCTATCCTAAATACACTTTTTATCCTGAACCTTATCTGTGTCCACAAAGCTTGAAGAGTATCAATAAATCAGAGTGACCAAAAAGACACAGTTGACTAAGTGTCATTCAATACCTTGTTTTGTGCTGGAATTTATGACTGAATGGACACAACCCATCTGTCTCCATGCACCCCCCCCTCCACCCTCCACCCGTCTCCATGCACTCTCAATGTGCCCAAACTGTGTTTACAGCAGGTTCTACTGCAGAGTACTGCTGTACTGAGGAGATGCAGCAGCAGCCTGATTCTTCTTTAACTTGAAGAACAACTACCAGGGGCAGAAAAAGAACGGCACCGTTTGAACTGGTTGAAAACAAAGAAACACTTTGGGAGAGAAGGAAACCAAACAAGAGTAAACATTGGTAATGGTAATCATTCCCATTCATAACAATAATTGTCTTCGTACCGGTGAGTCAGCACCCGTAGTTTAAAAGCATCACACATCTTCAGAAATGATTAAATTATTAATTGGGTTGACATCTACAGCTACTTGACTTCCAAACTCAGACACAGGCAACTGACACTCAAAATGGCTTATATTTTACAACTCTTAGTGATGGTGATTCACAACACATACTCCAAGTGCATGAGACTGAGCATAATCTTATTTTCAAGGTTTGAGCAAAACAACCATTACCCTGTCCCTTTTCAGGAACAGATGGTCTGAAAGTCAAACTTGGTACGGGTGACATGCATTCAGCCAAGGACTGCTGGGCCTTTATTAACGTTGCTGGTGTAGATTCTCAGTCATCCAGGCCATGGTAAAGATTCAAAAAAGGTTAAAAAACAAAAACAACTGGACTTTTATTCTGTAGTTGAAGAAACGTCTTCAACTACAGAATAGAAGTCCAGCTGTTTTTGTTTTTTAACCTTTTCTGAATCTTTATTAAAGTTATTACTGGGCTGCCCGACTCCGAGCACTGGATCCATGGACACTAGATGGGAACACACTGAACAAGGCTCGGTACAGAACATACCATCCTCTGGGCTTCCTTGTCTTGAGGTTAAGGCTTGGAAAAGGGTTAATATACAGAATGAGTGGATCATACATATTTTAAGGTTTTGGAAACAATTAAATTATCTCAAAATACATTCATAAATTGATTCTATTCTTCACTTTATGCCAGCTAAGTTGGAAACAAATATTTTTAATAACAGATCAGTTATTTAAGGGACAAACCCTCAAGGCATTCTCCCAACTCCAAGCCTGTTATGATATTATTTCCACTGATATCTTTGGATACTTTCAGATTCAATATTAATTAGAAAAACACTAAGTATTTTTTAAAGTTGTTTGAACAATTCTAGTCCGAGAGTATTGAAAGCAAAACGCAATCAAACTTGTTGTTCACACAATAAGATCCTGGTGGGGATAACAGATAACACAATAGATGTTAAAATTAACTGATGATGTGGAGATTTAGGTGACCAAGCATCAAGAAACTTTGGCTACAAACTGAGAATGAGGTCCTTTCAAACAGCACAGACCTCTAGCCCCCTCTGCTGGACAGGATGTGACCCAACAGGAGACACTTCCCACATTGTTTGGATCTGCCCAACATTGAAACCCTCCATTGGAGAAAATAAAAAGGAAATAAAACTAATCTTAAATTTAAAGAGTTCCCTTAAAGCCCAACAGATGATGTAACATAATGTTTCCCCTCAAAGAACTGGGAAAGATAAACTAATAAACTCAGAGTGATGATCTTACTATCACACAAAACCAGTTGCAGCCTCACCCACCAACCCTGAAACATGCATTCAAAGACTAAAAGTGTAACTATAACTGCATGTTTGCAATTTCAAATGGAGTTATTACAAAAGATAGACTTCTGTACCACCGTATTTAAAAAAGTGAATTAAGTAGATGGTAATTAGCCTTTAAGTATTTTGTGTATTGATGTTGATGACAAGCTGAATGGACCTGATGTCAAGGAATATAATGCAATAAATGTTCAAAAGACAAAACAAAACAAAAATAAACCACGATACAATTGACATCCAACAAATCCCATATTTAGAAAGGTCCAGTTTGTGAAGCGGTGCTGGTTCTTGGACTCACCAGATGTCCGTAGATTGCAGGACATAAAGAGCTGAAAGAGGAACGAGTAAAATATTAGTGTGTGTTAGCACCTTCATTCAAGAATAATACTGATAATATTAAACACAACGTGGCCTTTTTAAAGCTTTCATCAAAAGATCTGAGAGTTCATTTTTACTACAGACAACAGAAGCTGCTGCTGCTCCTATTAAAGCTAAATCAGGCTAAGATTAGAAGATGAAGGAATCCAAGAAGTTGACAAAAAAGATAAATATTTAAAATTCTAGATTGCAGGACAGTTACAATAAATTAATAAATAAGTCAGTGCAGCAACATAAAATGACCACTTGTAAGTTGAAGATTTGCTTCGTTCTGGTCCTTTAAATGAAGAAGCTCTTCTGGTGATGTCAGTTTCAGTAAGAGGACTCGTGGGATGAAGCTTCAAACATTAAACAACAAACTGAAAACTCTGGTTTTACACTGTGTATCACACACTGTAATACTTTCATCTTTCATGTGGTGCTGGGTGACCCTTCAGTAACTTTAACAAGTTACTGAAGGGTCACAGGAGTTATCTGTGATGTGGAAGGTGCTAAACCTACTTTACAATTAGTCTGAACAAGTCCGGCTGTGACTGGATCTCCTGAACGGCATAAAGCTCCTTCAGACTGAACTCCTCCTCTCCTGAGCGGTCTTCAGGTGACCCACTGGACTCCTCACCTCCAGACTTGGACAACTGGCCTGAAAGTTCAAGGATAATAATCCCTCCCAGAACTGTCAACAGAAATCTAACAAAAATCTAAGTGTAGAAGGATGGTACCTTTAGTATTGCTGACTGATGTAGCATCAATGTAGAGAAGAAACATACACTGATCTTTGTTTCCTCTGGAGCTGCCTGCAAACAGAAAACAGGTGTGTTTGGTGCACCTGGGCTGCAGGGAGATCAGGAGGGAAGTCTACGGTTCCATTAGTTAATTTATAAAGTCACAACAAAGTCACCTCAGTCCACTAAGTCTGCTGCTTTTCAGGCCAGAGTTTTAAAGTAAACTCATTTCATGTTGAGAAATGATAGTTTGACCTTTGGTCAAACTTTGTAAATGTTACGTTACGCACAATCTCACAAAACCTGTCTGAGCTTAGGAACTGTGTTGTGTATAACTCCCTACTACCACAAGAAAGTTAGATGAATATCTGTAAAATAAAGTCAGTTAGCTGTGGCAGCCATCTTGAATGGTGTTAACTCCAAAAGTTGATCAGCTGGCGATGTTAATCCTGTGATTACTTTGTGAGTTTCATTAAAATCTGTCCAGCAGTTCATGAGATACTTAGTTACTGATGCAACCCGACACAGGCAAACCTTTCCAACACGGTGCTGTCAGTGGAAGCTTCAGCTACTGTCACTGTGAAAGGTTCGGATGCTTTGATTCACATTCTCTACATACTTTAGATTAGATTTTTTCCCATTTTACTGTTCTCTACAGCAGTGGTTTTGATCCACAAAATAAAAGTTGCAGAGACTCGTGAACCAACGGTTGAAGTGTACAAATATTGCAGAAGCCATTTAACAAACAGCCTCATAAAAACTGGTCATTTTGTATTATTATTTATGACTGACAATTGTCATATATACAGATACATGCTATTGGCAGTCATTTATAGAACTTAGACACCTTCTATAGATCTTTTTAACTTGGTATTTTATGACCCACGGTGACCAGTGACCAACTCTGACTGGTTTATCAGAATGAATGTGCCGTTTCCGTACCGTCGTTGATGACTCTAACGATCCCTGTCACAGTGACCGTGTCTCCTGGCACGCAGCTGTCACAGAGGTCAGAGGTCAGGTGACACTCCACGGTGCGAGGGATCCGTCCGGTCTCTCTCTGCTCTCCGCCCATCAGCTCCTGCACCCTGAAGCAGGACAACAGATTTACAACAAATGAAGCTTACAGATAAACTGAAGTAACACTTTAAAGAGGTACTTACTGCAACGTCATGAAGATCAGTCAAATTTTAAAAATGAAAGAAACAAATTCCAGTTTTTTCCTTTTATCAATGGTTAACATGTCGTTGAATAAAACAATTTGTAAACGGCTGCCAATTACCACGTGTTTGTTTACGTACAGGAACTGAAAAAGGCTCAACAAGGTGACGTCAGTCAAAGAGCCGTTCTGGGATCAAGAAGTCTGGACATTATTGGGGGCAGATTCAACCGAATGCTTCTTTATCGTGGAGAGTGGACCCACATTGTAGAACTGCACATCAATGAATCTGAAGTAAACTGTTTCATACAGCATCATTTGATACAGTTCAAGAAATGTTTAACTTCATGGTTGGCATTGAGTACCTTTAAGAGCAGTTTTTGTTGAGCTGGAGCACAGATGTTACAATCCTAGTAAATCTCAACCAATAACAGCTGCAAGGAAACATTACTTAGCTGGTTGTTTTACACTGTTTGAACTCAGCACACTGACTTGATGATCTGCCAGTCCACAGTTTGTGTGAGGGGAGAACTGCGGATGGGGAGGAAGGAACGACTGCGACATCCAGGCTGAATACACTTGGTGAAAAAAACAAAACAAATGACAGATACATGTGAAAAGATGAACTGAGGTCCATCTCAAAATGCAAAACTCGGATCCAGTTTCATTAAATGTGACTCCTTTTAACTACACAAAGAGCACAGTTATTTCAACATGCAGATATTGTTGTGTGTAGCCACTGTGCTACTTCTACGGCTATTCTTCCAGACTGCTGTTGGTTACCCCATTTATCAAAGTCATCATACAATAAAAGAATTACAGACCCTGAGGGAACACATATCACCTTTCAAGACAGAAATTTAAATTCAAATCACTTTATGATGAAAAAACAAAAGAAAAGTTTAAAGTAGGTGTTGGAAATGACTCTCAGCTACGACACCAACTTTAGCTCAATATCTGTAAATTTAACTGTAATAACCATTTTTGTACTGGCCAAGGTCGGTTAGCTGAATTTGGTTAATAAGTTGTAGATGTACACCTAATGATTACTTTGAGGATTTTACAAACATTTATTGGTGTTGTGTGTTTATACTGTGCCCGTACTTTGGTGGGTGTGGCGTATTTTCCATGCTGCAGCGGCAGAGGTAGTGTGTTTGTGCAGGTTTGGCACCTGAAGGCCATCCTGGTGCACAGAGGTCTGATATTGCTCACTCTGACCACAGTTCCCTTCACAGAAACCAAATGTCCAAACACGCTGGCTCGCAACGTCCGCAAAGGAGTCATCGGCTCGTAGTTATACAGCCTGTGAGGGATTTCAACAAATGAAGTCTTCTTTTATCTTTAACCGTTCCTCAGATGTCCTTAAACAACCTACTGCATTACCTCACACTGATATGAGGAATATTGATGATTGGTGTGGCATCAGGAAGCTCCTCCTCTTGGAGCTCAGCAGCTTGTTTCTCCAGATCAGCAGTCAACACCTGAAATCACACACACACACACACATCAGTCTCTTCAAGATGTAGCATTTTAAAAGTAATTTCTCCAAATAAGAATGATGTAGAAAACCAGTTTATAAAACTTCTCATTTTCATTGTATATGAAATTATAATTTATATTATACAGCGTGCGGTGACAGCTGGTGGTGATATTTGGCAGGTGGGCTACAGTGTACGTTCTAAAACCCCATTGAGTTCATTTCAACAATGAAAGAGTGCTAACACAGTTAGCTGTCCTTTCCTTAAAGCAAGTACCCTATTTTCCACACTACAGGGAGCACTGGATTATAAGACACTGTCAATGAATGCTCCGTTTTTGAACTTTTGTCATATATAAGGCGCACCCTCGTGCACCTCCCAATTTTTGTAACTTCACGCGCACTGTGCTCCATTCAGAATGGATGATTTCTGTGCTCTAGCGGAGCTGGTTCTCCTGTATCAGCATTTCTATGATCCCTCTATGAGAGATCACAAAGATAATCAAACGATTCAAAACTCACAGAAGAATACTGCACCGATGTAAGCATCAAATATAAACGCCTCCACCGCATGCGGAGCCTGCAACACTACATGATTTCATGATTTTATTTAGATTATCCTATATTCCATTTAGATTATACATGACTGATGTGTTTTTTCTTTTTTGTTTTTCATTGATGTCCTTTTTTTGTGTTTCATTGTATTTCATTATGTACGGATTCTGTTTTTGTTTCTGTTGTAAAGCACTTTGGATCGCCTTGTTGCTTAAAAGTGCTATATAAATAAATCTCACTTCACTTCACTACAAAGCACGACTATAACTGAGCCTTAATGCTGCAGGCGGTGCAGCTTTGTAGTTTACCAAAGTTGTACTAAAACATTACAACTTCTTACATCTATAAGGAGCTCTGGATTATAAGGAGCACTCTTGTTTTATGAGAAAATTGAAGGCTTTTAACACCTTATAGTACGGAAAATATGGCACATCAAAAGCTATAATTTTCCATTTTAATTTGGTTTGGGCTGCTTCCCCCGTCACTTTACTTCCAATTTTACCTCTAAAGACAATAAGCAGAAATGGGTGAGAAAGTAAATAATTCACAATATTCATGCTAATGCTCATCATTCCGACACTTTTCCAATTTTTTTCCTCTTTCCTCTAAATGTCAGGAAGGGCTCGTGCCTGATTCTAGGCATTTAAAGCGTACTGGCAGTAAGGTGCAGAAACCACACTAACTCTGCGTTTACCTGATGAATGGCGACTCCCAAACAGCTCATCATCACCTCTGGCTGCTCCTTCAGGTCTGTGATGATGTCAGGAAGGGCTTTAGACACAGTGTGGTCCCCAATTAAATCTGTGTAATCCACCAGAACACTGCCCTGACGCTCAATCTCATCCTACACAAAGACACCAAACTGTTTACAAGAAAAGAAAACACTTTACTGAAATACTGTTTTCTTTAACTAAAATGAAAGACACATAGGAGATATGTGGTGTTTTAAATAAACAATATTAAAAAGAAAGCTACACATGACTGACCTTGTCATAAAGGTGAATCTTTGAAGTGAAATATTTCTCAAATACTTTGATCTTCTCCACACTGGGTGAGCTCTCTATGAAGCCTGGACAAAAATAAGAATTACTAAAAACAGACACTTGTCACTAATGACTACATGTAAGTAGCTTATATAAATGTTTACACACACAAACCTTCTGCGAAGTAGAGAGCCCATCCTTTGTACGGACACAGTGCATCAAGAGTCGTCTGACGGGGGGCTGTGGGGACGTTGTTGCACTGGTTACTTTACTACACGAGTTCAATAATTATTAGAGGCTGGAAGAACATTAATTATAATTTATCACTCTATAAATGTGTTGCATACATCTGTGCTTGTATCCATGTGTCAAGATGGCTGCCATAGATAACTGACATGTACTCCAAATGCCACTCATTGCACCAGATCTTTGCTTTAGACTTTGACATTAACTGCTGGAGTCGAACATCTGTCTGTTAGTAAAATATCTCATGAAGCACTAGAAGGATTTTAATAAAATTGTCAAAAGTAATCTTTAGATGTGCATTTAAAGATTCACTTCGGAGTCAGTCCGATTCAAAATGTCTGCCACAGGAGTACAATCTTTGCAAACACAAACATGTCTATAAGTCAGTCAGTTTTGCACAACCTGAGCTAATATTGTATGTGTTAGTAGCTGAGACAGATCCCCAACACATACTGTGGAGCGGGACATCTTCCAATACTGCATGAGATTGTGAATAACATTATTTTAAGGTTTGACCAAAACAGTTTAAATTCTTTATTACATGATCTCAGTCTGAAACTCTGGCAAGAAAGGCAGCGGGTGATATGCATTCCTTCAAGGAATTTGAGTATTTAATGTCATTTAAATTATGATCCTGGGAGAAATTTAAACAACTTATTTCTAAAGATTTATGATTAAAGGTGTAAAAATAAAGAACTCACTTCTCTGAGAGGTAAAGGTTGGACTTTCTGTTCCTCCTCCACCACCTCTAAAGCCTCCTCCTCGTCTTGGTGCTGCTGATCCTCCTCTCCACGGTCTGCTCCTCCATCCTCCTCGTCCTCCCCATCCACCTCCTCTCCACCCTCCCCCACCTCCTCTCCTGGACTCCTGTGAACTCATCCCTTTAAAATAAAGAACAAACCGTGGAACATTTTGTTATTCGTGAACTTTTTGACAGTAGCTAAAAACTGTGCACAACTCCAGCTCAGTCGTGCATCTCCATATACAGGAAATGAAACTAGCAAAGATCAGGTAATTTACACTTTGTATAATAAAATGTTTATAAAATATGCCAACATCTTACCATCACCATGGCTTATATTACTTTGTTTGTTTTAAAATACTTTAAATAGGTATATTAAAATCAGTGCTGTCTCAGCTGCAACTTGGTACCATACACTGAAATCGTGATTTTTTCCCCTAAAAAGTAATTTTTTATTTTTTGCCTCGCTGGTGGGTTAGAACAACGGGACTCTGCATTCATCATGAATAGGAAAAGCACCCAGAAATCAATTTATAATTTAGTTACGTCTTTGAGAGGCATGATTTTGAACTTTGTTTTCAGCAGACGGGCATGCCAATCCAATAGTGCCTTTTTATTTTTAAAAATAAAACAATCAATAAACATGCTTCTAAGTGCCTGGCTCGTTTAGAAAGCTTGCTTACATTTATATTATGATTCTAAACACAAGATAAAACGCAACTAAAACAAGAACATGTAAAATGTTTAAAATACGCTGCAATAAAATAAGCATTTATCTCGGTTACGCTGAAGTTTAGTGCCTTAATTTTTAAATGTTACAGAAAAATCTCGTGTAACTGACAATAAGATACAAACCTTTTGTTTTATGTCGAGTAAATTAATTAAAACTACCTGACTTCTGACCAAAGTTTAAACATCCTTATGTTCATCGAAACGTTACGAACATGACTGTTAGCATTCAGTTAGCAGTCAAAGTTCCCTCCGCTCGTGACAAACTTCTTCTTCTTTACTTCCGGTCCGACAGATCAGCACCTTCTGTCTCTTACTGCCCCCTACAGGACACCAAGACTATTACAGATAAAAACACAGTTCAGCTTTCGAGTTGATGCAATGGATTATCGACCTTATCAGTTATCATTCAAGGTTTTTAACTAAAATAATTTAAATCAAAATGCGAATTAGTGGGAGCAAAGATATAGTATTCAGATGTAAAAAAAATAAATAAAATAAAATAAAATTTTCCAGCTACCAGTCTTTGAGTCTTTTGTTTAATTTTAAAGTAATTAAAGGCCTAGCATCGCTTGAAAGAATGAATATTGTTGCTGTATTTCATGCTAGAGTTTCAGACCAACATCATCTTGTGATGAAAAGGGATAAAGATAAGTATTTCAGTCAAACCTTGTAAATGACAATCTCATGTAGTAAAATGTGTAGCACTCTAAGTATGTGTTAAAAAATCCCCCTCGGCTATCACTACACCAAATTTAAGCTCAATATCTGTAAAATTGACTTAGTTATAGCTGTTTTGTGTTGGCTAATACCAATTAGCTGTGGTGAATTGGGGCAGCGCCATAATTGTAGATGATTAGAGTTAGATTAGAGTTTCATTAAAATCCATGCAGTGAGATTTTTTGCTAACATCCAAACAAGTTGTACACCAGCTGTTAATAACAAAGTGTCAAGCAGAAATATTCCCCAATGTGTAGTGCCCTGAATATGTGTTGGAGATGTCACATGCAGTTTTAACTCAATACCTATTAACGTGGCTGTGATGGCCATCTTGAATGCCTTAACTCCAAACATTAATCAGTTTTAGACATTTAATGATTACTTTCTGCAGGTTTCACTACAAACTGCTGGTTCATAAGATAATTTAATAACCATACAGACAAAATGAACATATTTATGTACACAGACATAGGCAAAAACATTATTATTATTACCTCTGTAGTTGCTGCAGCTCTGTATATTATTCTTGCTGCTGAAATGGATACCAGTACACTCTTTCTCCACTCATCAGACATCCTCTCACTCTTTAGAATTGTATTGAACATCTTGAACAAAAATTCCACTCCCTTCTTTCCACTGTTGAAGAAAGGTCATACTAAATCTCAACTAGAGTCTCTAAACAATTTAGACAAACTCAGGTTGTAATGGAGCAGGTGAAACACTAGCAGTTCTGTCACATGCCTCACAGATAATGACAGGACTATGTATGTATACTGAGAAGTTCTCCTCTAAATAACAGTGGTGACTCTGTAGCTAATTCACGACACACAAGGAAGTAAGGTTGGACTTTCTCTGGAAAGGGTTTCTTCACTTTAGGTCATCCTGAGCAGATGATTTGTTGCAGCTTTGTAAGTTCAGCTCAGAGTTCACCTTCAGCTTTAAAATAAGCTAATGAGAGTGCAGTCAGGAGAGGAGAGATATCAGCTATCTCTGTGATCAAGTCCTGTTCAGAATCTGTGACTGTATTTGTGGTGTTCAGGGGAACACATGAGGGGCAGTACGCCATGATGTTTAGACTTCCTGGCTGGTACTGCATGTCTACAGGAAACACATCAGTTTAGCTGACTAGCATGCAATTCTCATGCCTTCAGTGCTGAAGAGAGTGGTGAGGGTTTGATGATCATTTCTGAGCATGCATCCATGTCCCCAGACATACAGTATGTCCTCCATGCTTCAACTGGCCATACACAAGCAAGAATCGTTTCTACAGTGGAGGACTTCCTCTCAGCTGGAGAAGGCAGCTGGACGCAAAAGCAGCAATGAGTTCCACATTGTCTGTGTCAGAACAGCTCTCAACCCATAGTCTGAGGCATCTGTTGTGATAAACGTTGGCAGTTCAGGGTTGTAGATGGCAGTGCTGGACTTTTCAGGAGTGTTGCTTTAAGAACATTAAAACTTTTATTTGCTGCATCAGTTCATTTTAGTCCACTGTTGTGTAGCTTGGTAGAAATTTGCACAACCAGGAAGTTAATAAATAAATGAAGAGCTGCCATATCTTTTGGTGTAGGCATTTCATCATTGGCGGTCAGGTGATCTGGACGAGGGCGCAGAGATGACATGTCTCAGGAATGGAATACTTGACTGACCAAATGAGCTTTTGTTGAAGTCAAAACTGGAGATCCCATCCATTAATACTTTTTCAACAGGGTTCTGTGAATGAGCTGGAAAGAATACAAAATTTTGATAGTGGCAGGAAATGAGAAGAGTTTCTATCTGTGGAAGGAAAGGAGGACTGAACTGTGATTAAACATGCATTTGTGAAGATCAGTTGTTTATGTATCTATTATAACAGTTTTATGACAAGAAGTAAAAGTCTGAGATCTAGCCACACTCACGCCCTAAAGAGAAAACTCAAACTTTAGCTAACTTTTATTCCCTAAGTCTTAAACTGACCAAGTTTCAAAAACTACAGGAAGAATTTGTTCAAATACAGCCCCAAAATGTCCAACTTCTTGTTGAGTTTACAACTAAGACATGCAGGATAGTGGCCCTCCAGAACCAAGATTGGACACTTCAGTTGTATGGAGTCCAGTAATGTAATACACGTCTATGAGCCATATCTCTAAGAGACATTTTTGTGAGCCTTTTTCAAGTCCTTCATGTGAACCAAATTTCACCCCTCTATGTCAAAGTAGCTTGTAGAGCTGCCAAACTAGGTGGCGCTGTTGTTCTAAAAATGATGTGTTTAACTTAAGATTTTGAGTAAGTTAAAGCATCCAAACGAGTGAAGAAGGAGGAGGAGGAGGAGGCTTAGGTGGGTAACTGGGACCTACCCTGGCAGTCTGGCAGACCTTGGGAACAGGATCGGACAGATGTTGGAGAAGTGTATTCCAGGATCTTCCTCAGACTCTGGAACAGGATCTGAATTGGGGGCAACACGGGGCAAGGTGGGTGGCAGCGGAGGAGACCTGGGCAGAGATGGTGGTGGGTGTGGTGGGGGCTGAGGCTAGAGCTGTGTCTCCTTGTGACTCCTTGTGCATGATGTCCTGAATGTAGACCAGGGTGTTCTTCATGTAGAGTGAGGTTAGTGCTTGTGGTTGAGCCACTGTTGCTCTTTCCATCAAGGTGAAGGCAAACAGTCTACGTTTGACACCAGATGACCCAATTATAGCTCCTCTCAGTTGATTCAAGATATCTAGCAGGTCATCAAACTCCCAAGCTGAGTGGCCTTTTGTCAAAGTTGTGGAGTATAAACACTGGGATAGATGATTGATGAGTGAGAGCAGGTGTGTTAACAAGCAGATGAACAACAGGTGTTGAGTGGCAGAGTATACAGGGGAAACTAAGTAACAATGATTGAGAACAAAATAATACAAAAACCTATCTGCCTGACTAAACTGGGAACAGAAACAAATATCCACTGAAAAACAGGGATCTACAGAAAACTCAAACCAAGAAAAGCTAATCAAACCCTAACAAAGACCACAAAATGTTACAAAACCTTGGTCTGGTTGCAGCTAAGAGCCGATACAAACATCGACCCTGAGCACTAACAGAACTCACAAGATGTCACAATATCTCATGAGATCACCATGAGATCACAAGGGTTGACCTAAATGCCTGTAACTGTGTCCCTTCTCATCATAAGATGAGTTTAATACTCTGGACTAAAAGGTGACGAGTGATATGCATTCCTACAAGAAATGCTAGGTCTTTAGTATGCATGTTGTACTGGGTTTTCATTTTTGTTTTTATCTGATTTTATATTTTGTTGTATTGTTATCTGGTTTGACTGTGAAGCAGTTTTAAATGTGCTATATGATTAAACTTGACACTGATAACGAGTGTCAGTCCTCAGATTAGGCTCCATAAAAAATAGCTTGGCGTGTCAGCAGAACATAAACACATTCCTAAACTGAAACCTGTCCACACAAAGTAAAAGAAAACTTCAGGGTACTCTCACACTATCTAAAGTAAGTGGGTTTGATGGGATCGAGAGACACCATGAACACAGACAAAAATCAATACCTGAACTACTGTGGCCTGGAGTAGTTAGAGGTAATAACACAGGGCACACACACACACACACACACACACACACACACAGGGAAAAAAGAGAGATGGGGAAATGCTGCAGGTTGTTCTTAAGGTCAGAGACAACTTCTGTGAGGAAAACAGGCAAAAAAATAAAACTTTGTGTGGGACATGTCTCCTAATTCTCCTGTAGTCTTATCTGAACAACACTGATAAATGAAAGTGTGTCTTTTCCATTCGTCTCCTTAATGACAGTCGGTGTTTTCAGGAGAAAAACGTAGAAGCTGAGAATCTTGGCAGGAGATGAAGGGCGAACAATCACCATGAAAAGATGGATGTAGTGACGATGAAGAGCCGCGCCACTCGGCCAGACGTTTAACTTTTACATGATCAATCAACAGCAGATCAATGTGAAACCAGGGCAGTTTAGCAAACAGGAGGATTTGATTTTTCAGCTGTTTGTTCTGCAGCCAGACTCCAGGGCATGATGGTTCAGCAGGTGTGTCTCTGCTGCTGACATGACAGAAGGATTAATATGTTTTAAAAGAGTCTGGGTGTCAGAAGGGAAAGACTTCATGATTTATGAGCGTGCTACAGAGGGAAGACGATGGAAAGAGTATTCAAGTAACATACTCAAGTAAAAGTACAGTTACTCTGTTGAAATTTTACTCAAGAACTGCAGTTAATTGTATGAAAATCTGCTCAAGTAAAAGTAAAAAGTAAGTCATCAGAATTTACTTTGAGTTGAAGTTACTCAGTTATCTTCCATCAGGAGGGAATCTTTCCTGTGGTGAACAAAGAACAAGAGAAAATTTATTTCCCTAACAATCTCTTAAATTAAATAAAAAGCCTTATCATGTAATAAAACATGTCTACACATTATATCAAAAACACTCAGAAAGAATAAATGATCATTCCAGTTCGGACCATCCCACGGTGCTCAACTTGTTCAATAAGAAAACATGATGAACCAGAAAGCAGCTGGTAGAAAAACTCTTCAATGACCTGCCCTGATCTGGAGTTTGATTGCACTTCTTGTGGCTACAGTCAGACAGTTCTTGCTCGCAGAGACATCATAAACATAACTTTACAACATTGGAAGTTGTGAATATATGTCCTACTATTAAACAAATTCCTGGTGTCGTGAGGTTCTGATGCTGGTCAGTGGATTTCCAGAGGGCTGGACTATGAAGGGAGGTTAACAGCTGAGCTGAAAGAGGAGGATTTCTATAAGGCTGGTTAGATCACCATGGTAACAGAGACTGATCCCATCACCTGCTGCTCCAGAACAGGTGATGAGTTCAGTTTTAGCTGTATCTGTCAGTAAATAGCTTTGACTGTACACTGATTCTTTTCTTTATGAGATCTTAAACAGAAAAATCAGACTGGCACAACATTTACATGTCGGTGTAGTTATACCTGTTGCTGTAAGATTTTAAAAAGATTGTCAAATGATATAAAACTAAAAATTCCACTGAAGTCTGAACTTCTGCTACAAATCAAGTCAAATGTATTAATATAGCACTTTTCAGCAACAAGGCGGTTCAGTGATTTACAACATGAAAACAAACTCAGTAATATAAAAAGCTAAACTAAACTTATCTAAAACATGAGCTAAGATAATCTAAATTAAAAAATGATTAAAAGTAATATAAACAGATGAAAAACGAAGCTAGGAAACTAGCATGTAAAAAGCTGAACTAAACTTATCTAAAACAAGTCATACTAAGTCACACTAAAGGTAAACTAAGGAAGATGTAAGATGGATACTGAAATACAAAGATATAATAAACTGATAATAAGCTAATATAAACTAAACTAGGATTTAAAAACCTCAGCTGAACAGATCAGAAATGATAAAAGCCAGGATATACTAAACTAAAATAAACCAATGGTAGCAGAAGGCTAACTAAAACATTTTAATAAAAGCCCAAGTAAAGGTGTCAAAAGGTTTTAGAAAACAGAAGAAAACAAAAACCCTGCATCATCCCAGGAATCGTCTGCAGCTCCAGGAGAGCAGCGCGGCCCGATGAGGGGAGGGGGCTAGCTGCCACAAACTGAACTGTCAAACCATCATGGCCTATTGTCTGCAGAAAGGCTCTTTGAGAGAACATGCACACTCATGTTTGTTTTACTTCAAGTGAATTAGATCCCATTTAAACAATATTCAAATCAGAGCAGTGGACAGCAAGAAAGGTTTATTCCTGGACTGTTCGAGCAGCCGTGTCAAAGATGAGACATCAGTCCCCTTCAGCTCTGTTGTAATTCTTGTTCTTTTAATCCAATTCTTGTTTTTTATGTGTGTGTGTGTGTGTGTGTGTGTGTGTGTGTGTGTGTTTACTTGAGAAGATTTTTACACAAGTGACTTTTCTTGTAGCTGATTAGAATTTCAACTAGGTAACTGTACTTTTACCTAAGTACCATTATTTTAGCACTCCTTCCACCTCCAACCACACTAAATGTTAGCCCATCACAGAACCTGTCAAACTGACCGAATTACAGGACTTTTAATGTTTTCATGGTCAGTTGGCTGTGGCCCCCATCTTGAACTGGGTTGACTCTAAAAGGTAATCAGTTGTAGATGATCGTACTTATATAGTGCCTTTCTTGCCAATCAAAGCACTTTACAAACACAATCTTCGCCCTCACTTACCCAACCACACACATTCATCCAGCACTCTGCTGCATCTCTGCAAAGCTAAGTTGAATAAATCATTTTATAGAGACTAATCAGTGCCTTAGATCACATTCAGACAGATGGGACACATCAGAGGCAGTGAGGGGTTCAGTGTCCTGCCCAGGGGCACTTCGACCTGTGACTGCTGCAAGGAATCAAAACTCCAACTCTCTCACTGGAAACTGACTGTTCTAACCACTAAACCACAGCCACCCTGAAGTGTATGTAATGATTACTTTTTGACAATTTCATGACAATTTGTGGTGAAAGGCAGCAGCTCCCCGTGACCCAGAAAGGAGAAAAGGGGAAAGTAAATGGATGAATGGATGGATGACAATTTGTTTAGTGCTTTAGTTTTTCTATACACAAGCACACACATGAATACTTGCACATATGTACACACACACAGACATGGAAAAAAACATTATCGTTTTTTGCCTTTTGAGACGGGAAATAATAAAACAGGGTCCACCAATTTCAAGGTATTGACTCCAACCTCAGGTAAAACTCCACTTTAATTCCTCCACTCCTGCTTCCATTACAGGAGGCGAATCAGTGAAGAAGTACTTTCTCCAGGACTTGACTCAATCCTCAAACTGAGGTCAGCAGGATTCACTCCCTGCTGTCTACAGCGTCGGCAAAGACTGCTTCCCACGCTGAGGCTGCCGACACTGGTTCAGTGCCATGGCTTCCTTCACACACTTCAAGTAAAAAACACAACAGTTTAAGGCAATAATTTAGAAGAAATACTGCATGTTCAACGTACCAAAAATTCTGTAATATTTCACTTAAACTCACTGTTAGTGTGTGTCAGTGTGCTTATTACCTCTGAGGTCCAGCGAGTCCGTTTCTTCACTCCAACTAATTTACAGTTTTAGTGCCCACAAATGAATGGTTATGAAACAGACAAGATGCGTGTTTATGTGCTCTGCGTGTGGGCGGTTTGGATATTATGTGTTTGCATGTGCCAACTTAGCAAAAGAGTTTCTTTCAAGTCATCACTTTAAAAGCAGTTAGGGTGGAATAGTTTAAATCGAGTCCCATTAACTCAGTAATTAGCTTCACAACAAAGTGTCCCTTTCTTTTAAAGACCCTGATTAGAACTGCAAAACTGAAATTAAGTGTTCAGTCAGCATTAGTTTCTATAGATTTTTTGGGGAGAAATCTAAACATGTTATTTGCATTTTTCATTAAGGAGTTTAGAATTGTTCAACAAATACAATTAAAAACTAATTGTGTAAGTAAAAACAGCATTGAAAAAGAGTGAGGTAAAAATAATCTTTAACCTTCTCGTGTTGTGTTGTGTTAAGCTAGTCTCTTCACAGTTTGATAAAACAAACTGTTATTTCTAAATCTCTCCAGGGAAATGTGATTCTTATAAACAAGATACAACTCCCCTTCTGAGAAAGGTAAATAAAAACAGAATGGAAGGGTTTGCAAATCTCATATCGCCATGTTTTATTAACAGTGGAACATAGTAAACATATCAAATGTTTAAAATAGAAAATGTATCTTTAAATAGAAAACTAATGCTAAATTTTATGACAGCAACAAAACTCAACATTTGGGACAACAAAAGGCTAGAAAAGCATGTGGTACAAATGAGAAACAGCTGGAGGGGCATTTTGCAACTAATTAGGTTAACTGACAACAGCTCAGTAAGAGGACTGGGTATAAACTTCAGAATATGTTCCCTGAACAGAAAATTGGGAAAACTTAATGTTCCATCATCTACAATTCATAAAGTCAAAAAAATAAGAATCTGTCAAAATGTCTGAGCTTAAAGAACATGGAGAAAAGTTAATATTTGATGATCTTTGTCCCTTTGGGGCCACTGAATTGAAAACAGGTCTATTTTGTTCTTGACATCACTTCATGAACTCAGGAACACTTGTACATATGCTGCTTAAAGCTCTATCATGCAAAGAAGAAGGCAAATGTGAACACCATCCAGAAACAGTCATCTTCTCTGGACCAAAGCTCATTTATAATGGACTGAAGCAAAGTGGAAAACTGATTTATGGTTTCAGATTAATTAAATGTTTCATTATTTTTGAAAACTAGACAAAACATCCTCTGTACTAAAGAGGAGAGAGGCTATACAGTTTGTTATCAGCCCACAGTTTAAAAGTCTGCCTCTCTGATGGTATGGGGGTACACCATCAATGCAGAAAAATATATACAGGTTTTAGAACAAGATGTGGTCCCATCTAGACAACACACCCTTGCATATTTCAGCAAGACAATACCAAACAGCATACTGTATCCATTACAAGAGCCTGTAGATAGGCAGGCCAGCTCAGCACCAAGTAGAAAAGTCTGGGTGTTGAACTGGCCTGCCTGCAGTCTAGACTTCACACCAAGTGAAAACATTTGATGCATCATGAAACAAACAAAATAAATTCAGCAAAGAAGACCCAGAACTGTTTACAGCTAGAATCCTCCATCAGACAAGAATGGGACAACATTCCCTCCAACACCTTCAGCAGCTGCTCTCCTCAGTTTCTAGACAAGGGGTGGGCAATCCTTGTCCCTGAGGGCTACCATCCTGCATGTTTTACCTGTTTCTCTGCTCCAACACACCTGATTCAGAGGTTAAATCACCTCTTCATGTTCTGCAGAAGCCTGTTAATCACCCATTGATTCAGATCAGGTGTGTTGGAGCAGAGGAACAAGG
>NC_051451.1:1784731-1787792 GCF_001649575.2 Kryptolebias marmoratus | reverse complement strand
AACACACCTGATTCAGAGGTTAAATCACCTCTTCATGTTCTGCAGAAGCCTGTTAATCACCCATTGATTCAGATCAGGTGTGTTGGAGCAGAGGAACAAGGAAAACATGCAGGATGGTGGCCCTGAGGACCAGGATTGGACACCCCTGGTCTAATTTGTCTTCATTTCTTGTGCAATTCTAAAACATAGTTTAATTCAAAAATTTTACTGTTTTATTTTGATAATTCCTCATTCAAAATAATTACATAATAGTCATTCCTCAGAAAATTATTCCCTAAAACCTTCATATTAGTCTTGTTTTTTGTGTTGTCTTAATTGTTTATTGTTGATCCTATTTTCTTGATTTAGTTTTATTTTTTGTAATAAAATTTTAAAGAGAAAAATTGGTTTTCTTCTTATTTGGTGTAGACATTTTGATAAAGGTTCCCCTTGATGAACAAATTTCATCCTTCAGTTGTTGAGATCTGATAACTAGTATGTTTATTCTCAAGACTGAACTGCCCAGTATTTTACATGTGTTTTGTATGATAAATAATTGAGTTGATAGAATTCTCAACCATGAGAGGCTGTTTTTTATATTTCTTAAGGAACAAAAACTTTTAAAGTTTTGTGCAATAAAACTATTTTTTTAAATTGAAAGCTGAGAATCTGCACCATTTCTGAAAAAGACACAATAGGTCACCAAAGTACATAATGATAGGAAAATATTTAGGTATAAGACAGGAAAAATGACACTGAAATGAAAAAGCCAAAAAGCCAATTGTTAGCTTATCCAGTGTCTGGGTCCAACACATTGTGCAGTTCATCAGTCCAACCTGTCAGGCTTTACCAAATGACCCACTGAATCTCATCTCCTCACTTCGTTCATAATGGAGTTTATCTTTTCACATTAGGGCCAAAATATCTACTCTGACTCTGTCACAAAGTAGTTCACTAAGCTGTTATGAGCATGTCCTAAAACATCAAAGATATAAATATTACGTAGACCCTGTAAAGTAGTTATAGTAATTTCAGGGGACGTTGTGTAACTGTTATAATGGAGGGCAGCAAATAGACTCACAGATGCTGGCACAGGAACCAACACAAGGAGTACAGGTTTAAGGGTTTATATACATTAATCTGACACACAAGGATGCAACAGGGGGTGGAGCAGAGGATCTTGAGGTGGAAACACTGGAAAGAGATAAGTGTTAGAGTTGGCTCTTTTTCCACACATATTTGCATATGATGGGATGGTTTTACTTGTTTAGTTTGTTTTTCAGGTTCAAGTATATTTGAGTTTGAGGAGGTGAAGAGTGAGGTGGAGGTACAGACAGGTAAGTATCCAGAGAGGTTTGGTTTTCTTTTGAAGGTTGGAGATCATCATTGGAGGACCATTACATGAGAACAGGGATCCTCCGGGAACCATGAGCTCACAAGGACAACTTGAATCCAGCTAGTGGGAGGAAAGGAGGTGAGAGACGGCAAGGAGCAACAAAAGTCTCTGGTCAGTAACTCTTTTCTCGAGGAAATATTTAGCATCTCACTGGGCTCGACTAGTTGGCGACTCAAAGGTGAGAGGAAATTGGCAGCAGTTTTATCACGCAGCAGACCACACGTAACCACACCGGCCTGGAACCTCCACATCCAGCATATTTCTAAATAAAAGCCTGTTTCAAAGTAAAAGCAGCATATTTGAATTTGCAACTTTTAAACAATTCACTTCATCATAAAATGATTCAATTTACCAATCTGTGGTTCATTTGGACTTGTGACCATTTATTCTATCTGAATCTTGAATAGTCTTTAAACAATCTAAACAAACTGTATTAAAGATTGAATCTGAGATTTCTTTAGCAGTGGCAAGGGCAAAAATCCTATTTCATTATTCGCTGGGGGGTGGGGTGACAGTAAACAAGGAGATTTATTAGGAGCAATTTTGTGGGGACACTTAAGATACAGTCAAATATACTGTTGTAAAATGAAAAGAAAATTAAACATTAATTACTGTTGTGGCCAGATAGGCTGGTTGCAAAAACATGGCAGGCATTTCTCCATATTGTTTTTTTTTTAACTTTTTGAATTATTTCTCCATCTGCGCTATTTTTTAAAACTCATTATAGCACTTGGTTCTGCTTGGGCACATAGTTAGGTGACTTATATCACTATTACTTTCTGTTTTATAAAAATATAAAACCATAAAAAATATAAGAACAAGTCACTAAACATCTGTCATGCATCTATACACAATAATAAAGTCCAAAAGCAAACATTTACATCTCGACCACAGGGAGAACTGGGCAGGCACTGACTTTTAGTGTTGCCATGGAAATGTGTAAACAAAAACTTGGATTGCTGTAACTCCAGTTTACAATAAAGATTTTTAATATGTTCCCTCTGCAGGTTAAATAATGATGATTAAGTGCCAATGTGCATCAAATATCTGTGTAGCTATCCTCATTCTAAAGATTTAGACCTTTTTTCTGCACTTAAATAATATCCACTTGTGGGTGATCGAATTAATTAAGTCATTCTGAATATCATGGTTGGGCTTTAAAGCAAAATGAGTGAATATATGCATGCACCACTTCCTCAGTTTTATAGTTTTGAGAATCATTTAACACAAGTTTTTTTCCCCATTTTATCTCTGTTAATCTGGTGTATTAAAAGAATTATGATTATATATAATCAAATGAGAAATCCAGAAAGCTGTGTACCTGTCTTGTCTGTTTTATTTCACACAGCTAAAATTAAAAATACTCTTATTCCTGGTATGTGTGCATGTGTGTGATGCATCTATTCTTCTAATGTAATTATAAAACTTGACATGAACGCAGGGTAACTAGTCCAAGAGCGAGACCAAAACCAGACACAGAGACAACAGCTGAAGGTAAGTGCAATTTATTTACAGGTGTCCAAGGTATGTACAGTGCGATAGGTTCGTGGAGCGATCTGTGAAGTAAGAGGAACAGGGTGAGTCTCGGGTACCAATCCTAATATCAGCCTAGCACTGCACGATGGCTTCTTAATGTTCTTTTGTTCTTACAGATCCAGGAGGTGTCCAGCAGCGTGGAGGAGAAGA
>NC_051451.1:1772162-1783037 GCF_001649575.2 Kryptolebias marmoratus | reverse complement strand
CTCGTAGCGTGGCGAAGAACCTGAAGTCAAGGTGCACAAAGAACGTAATCAGTAACTTAATCACATTAGGTTAGAAACTGTGGCTGAGAATCTAACCCAGGAGGTTCGATGCTCCAGCGAAGGTCTGGTCTCAGCTGAAGGCTTAAGTACTAGCAGTCCTCATTAACTGGATCTGGATCACCTGTGAAAAGAAGGGCAGGAGGAGCCGCCCCAAGGCGGGGCTAAAACTCCAGATCCCTACAAAACTGTTTTCACCTGACACAACTTTGACCTGTGCGAGGGAGAAAAAAGGCAAGAACTTTTTTTCACAAAAAGCAACGAATTAGATACTAAGCAACATACAGTATCTTTTTTCACAGAAAATGTAATGCAGATTGTACAAATTGTGTGGTTTGGGACTGTTTAAGTAGCAGTGCTGGACTTTCACACACAAGATTCAGCTGCGAGGTGATGAAGTGAACAAAATGCTGTGGAAATATATAAAACGTGCAAAGAGTCCTGTGATGGTGAACTTTTGCAAAACAGGAACTCACTGGAAGCAAATCATTTAAGCTAGCAGCAGAAAAATAAAACATTACATGGTCAAAGGAAATGATTAAAGGTCCGAGGACTCAAACCCAGGTGTCCCACATGACAGCAGGAGCTTAAACCATTGTACTAATACAGCACCTTTAGAAGTCAGGCTTGCTGGAAAGTATTTATCCGTGCTATCTCCACCACTCCTATGTGCTAATCCTGATAGACCATATCACTGTTAGAGAGATGGGGCATCATTTTTAAAAGGCATAAATGTATCATTTTGCCTAAATAAATGGTGGATTTGCTTTCTGTTTGTTATATTGAAAAAATATAGTTTCTTCAAATGATTTATTGGGGGGAACAATCTCTGTCTTTCCAAAATTGCATTTACTCCCATGAACAGCCCTCTGCTGTGGCTGGCTTCAGAAAAAGATGGCAAGAATGTCACAGAACATATAACTCATCCTCTCATTCAACGATAGTGCTTGATATTGTTGCAAATCATCTTTCTAATCAAAATATTGCCCAAACAATGTTGATGCACAGAGGACTGCCTGGGAAAGAGCGCTCAGCAAGCGGTTCTGTGCCTGTATGAGAAAACAGGGATGGGGGGGGATAAATCATTCAAATGCCATTTACAATCTGCAGCTGCAGAACCATCAACATATCTTACTAATTTACAACTACCATCTCCAATTTAATTCCTCTCTGATACAATGAGATGTTCACACAGCTTTCAGGTAGTGCCTATCATGTCAAGTCCTGGAGCGGCTGTGAGGAAATATTTTTCAACATGTCTTTCCATTCTGCTGTAGTTGTGCAGGCGTTAGGCAGTGCCCCAGGATGGCTTCGTGTCCGGTAATGCCCCTGTTGACAGCAAAGCAGACATTTTTCCTCTTGGTTGTTTGGGAAAATGATGTGCAATGGCCTGTGTTTTCAGACTGCCACCAATGACCCCTTTTTCCATTGAAGAACAGTAATTGTGGCTAATGGTCTCTGTCTGTGTGTGCTAAACAGACCACAGAGTCCCCATGGAAGCAGTAAGTGTGAAAATAGTTACCTTTTCATCTCTGGGACAAGACAATAGCAGGAGTCCCACTTTCAGGGACCTTTTCATTACAGCTAACAGGACAGGAAGCTGATTAATAAGCCTGAGGGTGGGAACAGATAGGTGGCCTTCACCTGCAGGGTTATTTGTTTGCATTCACGCTAACAGTGTAATGTGCTTTACTTCCTCTGCATCGACTCCAACACTTTGGGAACATGCAGGGGAAGGACTGTGATGTTTGTAAATTGATGCTTTGATGGTGATTTAATGTGAATCAGAATTGTTTTGTGTCTGAGGCAGAAAAGAGACAGGAAGTCTGGTTTGTAAACCTTTGGACCAAGTGACTCTTTTTAAACCCAAGTTTTAGTTTCACACAGAAAATATTAATTCAGTGAAAATGCAAATAAAATAATGCTAAAGGGCACTGGAGTGCATTTTATCCGCCATCTTTAATGCGGCCTGAACCGAACAACGTACCCACACAAATTATATATCAAAACGACCGGCTCGGTCATGAGATGTGTACCACTTTTAGTGGTGTTTTGAATTACCATGGTGGCAGGATTAGCAAAAAACAATGTCCTTACAGCCCCATACAAACTGCTGAGCAGAACTCTCAACTGACAGCAGGAGAGGTCACATGACCTGGAGCGTCACATGACCTGGAGTGTCACATGACCTGGAGCTCTGTGACCAGAACACATTCTGTTAGCAAACTCTTCCTGCTCCCACACCTTTTATGATACATATACAAATTATACATCATTACACACACAAAGAATGGGAACATTGAGCATTTTGATTGGTTAAGGCTGTTGCCATAGTTTTTAGCCTGTTGGCCAGTAGTGAAAGTAGGCAGAGCTTCTGCACATAACTCAGGTGATTTGATGTTCACTGGCTGTTATGATGAACTTCAGAGGTTGTTTTTTGTCTTATCTTTCATGTTTGTTGGCCCCATGAACACCATGTGTTGAATTATCATGTCTCAGCAAAATATTTCCTGAATCACTAGACAGATTTTGATGGAAATTTCATAAAGTCATATTTAGAGAAACATCTAAAACCATTTACCCACTGAAGTCATTCTGATACAAGATGGTTACCATAGCTGACTTAGAAGCACAAAAACGACCATAAGTCAGTTATTTCTATCGATATTTCGCTATAATCTGCTGTGATGCTAGTTGTCAGCTTTCCCTAAAACATACTATGATACCTAAGAGATCCTTAAGTTTCTTTTTTAAATGTTCCTAAAAACTATTGGAGTTTTGGATTTTGTCAGCAAAGTATCTCATGAACCACTGAACAGATTACTCTCAGAAAGTTATCATTATATCTGTGCTTGCAGCTGATTCACTTATGGAGTCATTATGATTTAAGATGAGGAAACAAAAGCACGCACCAAGGGGCAGGCCCCTTCAGAGTTTCTCCAGGAACTTTTCTAGTATAACATTTAATGTTACAGACACCTGAGAAAATGTTGATATAGTAGTCAGAACAACAAGTGTCTATCTTTTTACAATGAAGAAAATCAACACCAACAGTAATTAGGAAGGGCAAAACCTTTCTGTGAGAAGAGATTTTAGAAAAATGGTTTCTTGCTCTGCTTTTATTTGGGAGTTATCTAAACAAAGGTCTGAGACATCGTTGAAGGAAAATGCATTGTTTCTGAATTCTTCTCTGCACATCAGAGAGATTTGGTATTGATCTGTGTCTTTCACACGTTCTGTCCCTGACTCAGTCTTTCTCTTCCTGCTAAGTTTCTATGGCTTAAATTTCTGTTCCAAACTTGTTCCCAAGGACCTGAACCTCTACAGTATTTGTCCCATAAAGAAGCCAATGATGCAAACTGATTTGAGAGCAGCCATCTCAAATCGATGCCTTGCAAAAATATCTAATCTTCTGTTCACCTCTCTTTTTTGTCCTAATTTAGTTATGTTTTTAATTTCACTGATAGCAATATTTCTACAAAAATACTTCAGAATAATAAATTAAATGGAGGGTGGTGTTGGTGGTGTTGGAGGCTTATTTTACATAAAAAGTTCAAACTGAAAAATTGTGAAGTGAAGTGAAGTGAAATTTATTTATATAGCACTTTTCAGTACAAGGCGACTCAAAGTGCTTTACAACACAAGAACAAAATTACAGACAGAGTTACAATTAAAATACAAGACAGAACACTAAATTAAACAACAATACAATGTTACAGAACATGATAATGCCAATTAAGGTACAAGGTACAAGATAACTAAGCTAAAACATGACAATGCTAACTAAGGTACAGGATAACTAAACTACTAAAACATGATAGTACTAAACTAAACTAAGGCACGAAGAATCTATGCCAAGGCCCGCTAAAACAGCCAACATAAAAAATGCTAAGTTAATTGAATTGATAGAAGTAAAAACATTGATGTGGTATAATGCTAAGAGGTACCAAAAAAAAGGCCTGCTAACAGCCAATATGAATATGGTAATGACAAGAATAATAATAAACTAAGAGGTACCAAAAGAAGGCTCGCTAACAGCCAATTATATAGAATAGACAGAAGAGACAGAGGGAAGAATACGTCCGCCTTCCACCAGGGCAAAAAAAAAATTGTGAGCATATGAATTCCCAACCATTGCCTTCAAAAGCCACATAACTTGGTATAAAAGATCCACCTGAAAGCGATCTAAATATCAGATGTCTTTAGCATACATACACACCTGTTCTGACAGCCCCCAGAATCAACACCTTTAAGTAGTGCTGGCTACCTCCAGGCAAAAGACTCTATGAAGACCAAAGATCAGATAAGAGACAAAGTTATGGAGAAACAGAGATCAGAGTGGGCTAAAAAATATACATCCCAGAACCCTGAACATTCCACAGAGACCCAATAAATCCATTATTAGTCTTTGAAAGCTCTTTGAAAGTCTCTCAGTCACACAGTAATCTTTCTCAAAGCCTTTTGATTGGTCAATAAGATTTTTACACTATGATCTCATAAATTGTTTGGTGAGGTACTTATAGTAAACTGAAGTGAGAAAAGGAGCCATTATCTCATGCACATCTATACTATTTAACTTTTAGGGATTTCTTTAAACCAGATGCTTCACCTTTTAGAAGAATACAGGGTTAAAACACTTTACTGTTTTTTAGACCTGAAGACATCAGTTTTTATTGCCCTGCTGCACAGCCTATAAATACAGGAACCACAGAGGAAACACACAAGACATTTCACTCTCTGATTTCCATACTTTACATCTGAAAGGTAATTAAAGGCCAGGCCTTTTTTGAAGAAATGCATATCACTCGCTACTTTTCATGCCAGACTTTTAGACAAAAAACCTCTTATAATGAAAACTGATGGAGTTATATCTGTTTTGGTTGAACCTTGTTATGCACCATCTCATGTGGTATTGTGAGACAACACAATTGGAGAATGTTTTATGACTCTCAGCTACTACCAGACCAGATTTAAGCTCAATATCTATAAAACTGACTGAATTATCACCATTTTTATATTTTCTAAAGTGAGATGGCTGTGGCAGCTATCTTGAATAGGACTGACTCCAAACGTTAGAGTTGCAGATCTTTATGCTTTGATTACTTCAAGTTAAAATTCATCCAGTGGTTCATGTGATAGTTTGCAAACAGACATGGGCAAAAACATTGACATTTGGCAGAGAGCAATAAAATCAGTGAAGTTGTAGTCCCCACCCTTCATCTCCCCTGGTTGTACCTCTTATGAAGCACCAAAGACTCAGCAGCTTGATTTTTCTGCACAGCGGTGTGTGAAATCTTGACAAAGTCTCCTCCTGTTTCTAGTTTAGCTGACTGGAAAAATGCAAAGTGTTAAATGCTTCTTCAGTGTGATCCTAAGTGGTGTGAATGATCTGGAAACAGTTCTGGGTTTGGTTCTGTTTGTTTTGTGGTTACGGTTCTGAACAGCACTGGCGTCCTCTGGGTGCTTTCAGAGACCAGCAGTAATATATTGTTCATGGCACCAGGCCTGAGGCAGACAGGATGATGGATCGAGCTGCTCTGTTTTCTTCTCACAATCTGTCTTCAGAAGAAACAAATCGATGTGGAGCAGACAAGCAGGGGAATAGGTAAAAATCACAAAAATATACTTTCTTTATAGTGTTTTGATGTGAGGTGTTGTTTTTGTCAAGAGCATTTTCAAATCAAAGTTTACCCTTTGGAGCAGAAAACAGCAGAGGTGTGTGTGAGGTTTTAAGTGTGTGTGTACGTCATGTTGGTTTGCTGTATGTGTAATATGATTGGTTTGGAGCAGTAAGGACCATTTACAGGAGCTGGACTTAAAGCTTTTACCTGCAAGGAATAAAAATAATAAACCAAACATTTTAAGTCATTTTCTCAATGTTATATTAATTCTCTGCAGCCGAGGGTGACAATGGTGTTGAATTTGTGTGTTTGTCGGTCTGTTCGTAAAATATTTCATGATCCAGTAGACAGATTTTAATGAATCCCTCAGAAAATAGTCATTGGATCTAAAACTGCTTGACTTTTGGAGTCAACCCAATTCAAGTTGGCCACCACAGCTAAGCAACCTTAGCAAACATGAAAATGTCTCATCCAGGTTGACAGATATTTAGCTAAAATCGTGTGGGATTAGCTAAAAGTCATTCACAAAACATACGAGGAGTGCTAATATATCAGCAAAATCTTGCAATATTCCCTAAGATTGCATATACTGTTATTTTTAAGTTTGACCAAAGTGGCTGTAACTCTGACATTTCTCATGAGAAGCAGCAAGAAAGTTTTTAATTTTTTTGGGGCGAAGGCCAAATCTTTTACCAAAATTATGTTGTTGTTTTTTTTGCCTGGTTTTCCTGGTTCTGGTAGAGGTTTCTTTGTGTTAAAAGGGAGTTGTTCCTTTTTATGTGTTCCTCACTAAGTATTGTATATAATGGGGCATATGACAAAGTGAAGTTTCAACATGATCTGCTGGGTTTTTTTAGATAGATAACTTTTACTAATAAGTCCCTCCAGGTAGTTGTAATGTTGTGATCTTACCTATTAACGCACATTCCAGTCCCCACAAATTTTGCTCGCAATTTTGACCAATCATTGCAACTTCCCCACAATTTTGACCAATCATGGCAGCCCCATCACTTCCTGAAATTTGAGCTTGGCTCACCCTGCAAGTTGAAAACCCATCCAGTGGCAAATGATCACATTTGTCATCACGTATTACATGCAAATAGTAGAAAACTGTTTTGCACCATTTGCAACATTGTGGTGGAAGAGAGAAGAAAATTGTTGCCCTAGAAGCTCTTTTCTACTATTAAACATGTCTGGAGAATGTCTGGAAACCGAGGACAGACACAAATTACCCCTACAGCGGCTGCCGCATTCAGATCTACTGCAAATACTGGAGCAAACAAGGTGAATAAAAAACATGCATTATGGAAAATGTCAGAGAAGCAAAATTATAAACTTATAGAGGTAAGCTCATCTAAATTGGTTTGCTTTACTTTGTAACAATGCTATTTATTTATTCAGTATTGACACAAAATTACAGTCATGGCTGTGAGGATCTGAGTTTGGCTCCGCCTTGTGGGCAGAGCCACTAATCATTCTTCCACAGGTGTTCCAGTTTCCCACTGATTAGACCAGCCAGTACTTAAGCAGCAGGCGGGGATCAGATCTTCGCTGGAGCATCGAACCTTCTGGGTTAGATTCTCCGCCTCAGCGTCTAACCTAATTTATGCTCCTTATGCTAATCACGATCTCTGTTTGTGCCTACGACTCAGGTTTCTTGCCACGCCACGACTACGGACCTAAGGAACTACTTACCTGGAAAACCGCGGACACTTACCTTGCTGCAACTGGCTCGTATCCTGGAAACACTGGAATCGCACCTCTCCTTCTCGACGCCGCAACCTCCTTCAGGACCTGTAAGCAAACAAAGACATTTTGAAATCCTAGCTACCATCTTGGAACAGGATTGTACCCGAGACTCACCCAGTTCTCCTTATCTTGCAGACTCCTCCAGACTCCGACCACTGTATATAGCTTCACATGTAAATAAACTCACTTACCGTTATCCTCGTCTCCGTGTGTGGTTTTGGTTTCGCTCTCTGGACAGAAACACTCGAGTTCCTGACAGGATGCTCCAGCCAAAAAAGACAGTCCAGAGCGTTACCAAATCCAGTCACGTGAAGTAATTTCAGCATCCACGTTTTAGTAGTGTTACCTCTCAATATTTTGCTTTTCCTGCGTTCTAATACGTCTGCGAGTACGTTTATGTGGGTTAAGAGGGTCACCGTAGGAATGGCGGACCCCTCCTCCCGATCAGAAAATACCGAGGCAGCTTCATTGTTAGCCCGACATGAATCCATGATTAATGCTCTCTGTGAGAGACAGCAATCTGAAACCTGTCGCTTGGACCAGCTAACTCTGCTAACTCAGGATATCCATCAAAAATTGTCAACATTAGTCCCCACCACCGTAGATTTCACTTCCGCATCAGCCGCGGCTGCCACATCACTTCCGGTATCGACCTCCGGACATTTTCGCGAGGTTCTCTCGCCGACTCCCGAACCTTTTTCAGGGGAGATCGGTAAATGTGCGGGGTTCCTGTTACAATGCTATCTGGTATTCGCTCGTTCGCCACAGTCATTTACCGATGGGTCATCTAAGATTGCATACATAATTGGACTCCTTCGTGAAAAAGCCTTGAAATGGGCAGAAGCTAAATACAGTTTCAGGAGTATCCAGTTAACCACATTTGACCAGTTTGTAGAGGATTTTGAACAGACTTTTGGGCTAAAATATACTGATACCGAAATTACTCAGAAATTGTGGAATCTTAAACAGGGTTCATGCTCGGTGGCCCAATTCGCCATTGACCTTGGCGGCTACTTCCGGTTGGAATGAGGCAGCGCTAAAGGGAGTTTTTATCCATTCCCTTCAAGAACCTCTCAAAGATCAGCTGGCGGGTTGGGAAGAGCCACGAGTCCTAGTCGATCTCATAACTCTGGCCATATGTCTGGACAACCGCTTGCGGGAGAGACAACGGGAAAGAAGGGATCGGATGACCAACCTCGGACGTCATGCCGCCACCTCAGAAGTTGAATCGATAATCCCAAACATTGAGCCAGAACCGATGCAGGTAGGACGAGCAAGACTAACGGCAGAAGAGAGACTTAGATGCCTGGAGGCTAAAGAGTGCTTCTATTGTGGTGAGGGAGACCATTTTCGAGCCAAATGCCCTCAGTTAAAAGGGAAAACTCACTAGGTAACCAAGGGGTACTAGTGAGTAGCCTCTCACAACCCCTCGGGTCACGACTATTTGTTCACTCAACTCTGCTAAATCAACAAATTAAGGTACCTGTCCACGCTTTAATCGATTCTGGTGCTGAACAAAGTTTAATTTCCAGGGATTTGGTCAACCAGTTACAGTTAAAGTCTACCCCATTATCCTCTCCACTCCCCGTTATAGACATCTCCGGTCAAGTAATTACCAGAGTCACACACAAGGTAGCTAGGCTACAGTTTCTAGTATCAGGTAATCATAGAGAGGAGAGCGACTTTCTAGTTTTTTCGGCACCAAACACGCAAATGATTTTAGGGTTTCCCTGGCTGCAGTTACACAATCCAGTAATCAACTGGGCAGAGAGGAGGATCGAGTCATGGAGCCCTTTCTGCCTACAAAACTGTTTACACTCTGCTCTACCATCATCCAGTACCAAGACTGAACCTGAGCAGGTCCTGGACTTAACCAAGGTTCCAGCCGAGTATCACCATCTTGCTCCGGTATTCAGTAAAACTAAGGCATTATCATTACCACCTCATTGACCCTACGACTGCGCCATTGAACTCATCCCAGGTGAGACACTTCCTTCAAGCCGACTATTCAACCTTTCCGGACCTGAGCGAGAGGCTATGAAGTCGCACATTGAAGACTCTCTGGCTTCCGGCATCATCCGTCCATCCACGTCACCCCTGGGAGCGGGATTCTTCTTCGTGCAGAAGAAGGACAAGAGTCTCCGTCCTTGCATCGACTATAGAGGATTAAATCAGATCACGGTAAAAAATAAGTATCCACTCCCTTTAATTGACTCTATTCATCAACAACTGCATTCTGCCACTGTTTTCACTAAACTCGATCTCCGAAACGCTTACCATCTGGTAAGAATAAGGAAAGGGGACGAGTGGAAGACAGCCTTTAAGACTCCTCTCGGTCACTTCGAGTACTTGGTAATGCCATTTGGACTCACTAACGCCCCTGCAGTTTTCCAGTCATTAATCAATGACATTCTGAGAAACTTTTTGAACATTTGTCTTCGTGTACCTTGATGACATCCTTATATATTCACAGGATCCTGCTCAACATCAGAACCATGTCAAGGCCGTGTTACAGAGACTCTTGGAGAATCAACTATTCGTCAAAGCAGAGAAGTGCGAATTTAGTGTAACTACTGTGAACTTTTGGGGTTTTATTTTCGGACAGGGGTTTTATCAGACAGACCCTGAGAAGATCCAAGCTGTGGCAGATTGGCCTACTCCCACTGATCGACGACAACTCCAACGATTCCTCGGTTTCGCCAACTTCTACCGCCGGTTCATCCAAGACTACAGTAAGATCGCTACCCCTCTCACACAACTCACCTCCACCAAACAGTCCTTCATCTGGTCCCCTGAAGCTCAATCAGCCTTCAGTAACTTAAAGGCTCGGTTTATCTCAGCCCCAATACTTCGACATCCGGATCCAAAGCTACAGTTTATTGTAGAGGTCGACGCCTCTGATACAGGGGTAGGGGCGATTCTCTCTCAAAGGTCTACTGTGGACAATAAGATCCATCCATGTGCATACTTCTCTCGGCGTCTCACGTCGGCCGAGAGCAATTATGACGTTGGCAACAGAGAATTGTTAGCCATCAAATTGGCACTCGAGGAATGGAGGCATTGGCTTGAGGGGAGCGAGGTTCCGTTCATTATATGGACGGACCACAAGAATCTTGCATACCTTCAGACGGCCAAGAGATTGAACCCCCGACAGGCTAGGTGGTCCCTGTTTTTCGGGAGGTTCAATTTCTCCATTACTTACAGACCAGGCACCAAAAATGTAAAACCAGACGCATTATCCAGGCTCTGGTCCCGAGAGAACTCACCTGAGCAACAGGAACCCATAATCTCCCCATCCCTGATTGTTGGGGCCCTCACGTGGGACATTGAGAGAGAGATCCGTGAGGCCCAACAAGGGGAACCTGATCCCGGAGGTGGTCCTCCTGGCAGGATTTATGTCCCCACGGCAGTTCGACCCAGGGTCTTGAATTGGTTACACTCCCAGCAG